>NC_053027.1:492637132-492778607 GCF_003073215.2 Triticum urartu | reverse complement strand
TGGCTACGCCCGGTCCTTGCGAAGGTTAAAACAGCACCAACTTGACAAACTATCATTGTGGTTTTGATGCGTAGGTAAGAACAGTTCTTGCTAAGCCCGTAGCAGCCACGTAAAACTTGCAACAACAAAGTAGAGGGCGTCTAACTTGTTTTTGCAGGGCATGTTGTGATGTGATATGGTCAAGGCATGATGCTAAATTTTATTGTATGAGATGATCATGTTTTGTAACCGAGTTATCGGCAACTGGCAGGAGCCATATGGTTGTCGCTTTATCGTATGGAATGCAATCGCCATGTAATGCTTTACTTTATCACTAAGCGGTAGCGATAGTCGTGGAAGCATAAGATTGGCGAGACGACAACGATGCTACGATGGAGATCAAGGTGTCGCGCCGGTGACGATGGTGATCATGAAGGTGCTTCGGAGATGGAGATACAAGCACAAGATGATGATGGCCATATCATATCACTTATATTGATTGCATGTGATGTTTATCTTTTATGCATCTTATCTTGCTTTAATTGACTGTAGCATTATAAGATGATCTCTCACTAAATTTCAAGATAAAAGTGTTCTCCCTGAGTATGCACCGTTGCCAAAGTTCGTCGTGCCCAGACAGCACGTGATGATCGGGTGTGATAAGCTCTACGTCCATCTACAACGGGTGCAAGCCAGTTTTTGCACACGTAGAATACTCAGGTTAAACTTGACGAGCCTAGCATATGCAGATATGGCCTCGGAACACTAAGACCGAAAGGTCGAGCGTGAATCATATAGTGGATATGATCAACATATTGATGTTCACCATTGAAAGCCACTCCATTTCACGTGATGATCGGTTGATCACGTGATCACTTAGAAGATTAAAGGGATGTCTTTCTAAGTGGGAGTTCTTAAGTAATATGATTAATTGAACTTTAATTTATCATGAACTTAGTCATGGTAGTAATAGCATATCTATGTTGTAGATCAATAGCTCGCGTTTAGCTCCCCTGTTTTATTTTTGATATGTTCCTAGAGAAAATTAAGTTGAAAGATGTTAGTAGCAATGATGCGGATTGGATCTGTGATCTGAGGATTATCCTCATTGCTGCACAGAAGAATTATGTCCTTAATGCACCGCTAGGTGACAGACCTATTGCAGGAGCAGATGCAGATGTTATGAATGTTTGGCTAGCTCAATATGATGACTACTTGATAGTTTAGTGCACCATGCTTAAACGGCTTAGAATCGGGACTTCAAAGACGTTTTGAACGTCATGGACCATATGAGATGTTCCAGGAGTTGAAGTTAATATTTCAAGCAAATACCCGAGTTGAGAGATATGAAGTCTCCAACAAGTTCTATAGCTAAAAGATGGAGGAGAATAGCTCAAGCAGTGAGCATGTGCTCAGATTGTCTGGGTACTACAATCGCTTGAATCAAGTGGGAGTTAATCTTCCAGATAAGATAGTGATTGACAGAATTCTCTAGTCACCATCACCAAGTTAGTAGAACTTCGTGATGAACTATGATATGCAAGGGATAATGGAAATGATTCCCAAGCTCTTCGTAATGCTGAAAACAACGAAGGTAGAAATCAAGAAAAATATCAAGTGTTGATGGCAGACAAGACCACTAGTTTCAAGAAAAGGGCAAAGAGAAGAAGGGGAACTTCAAGAAGAACGGCAAGCAAGTTGCTGCTCAAGTGAAGAAGCCCAAGTCTGGTCCTAAGCCTAAGACTAAGTGCTTCTACTGCAATGGGACTGGTCACTGGAAGCGGAACTGCCCCAAGTATTTGGCGGATAAGAAGGATGGCAAAGTGAACAAAGGTATATTTGATATACGGATTATTGATGTGTATTTTACTAGTGTTCGTAGCAACCCCCTGGTATTTGATACTGGTTCAGTTTCTAAGAGTAGTAACTTGAAACGGGAGTTGCAGAATGAACAGAGACTAGTTAAGGGTGAAGTGACGATGTGTGTTGGAAGTGGTTCCAAGATTGATATGATCATCATCGCACACTCCCTATACTTTCGGGATTAGTGTTGAACCTAAATAAGTGTTATTTGGTGTTTGCATTGAGCATGAATATGATTTGATCATGTTTATTGCAATACGATTATTCATTTAAGTAAGAGAATAAATTGTTGTTCTCTTTACATATATGGTTACACACCCAATGAAAATGGTTCGTTGGATCTCGATCATAGTGATACACATATTCATAATATTGAAACCAAAAGATGCAAAGTTAATAATGATAGTGCAACTTATTTGTGGCACTTCCATTTAGATCATATTGGTGTAAAGCGCATGAAGAAACTCCATGCTGATGGACTTTTGGAATCACTTGATTATGAATCAGTTGATGCTTGCGAACCATGCCTCATGGGCAAGATGACTAGGACTCCGTTCTCCAGAACAATGCAGCAAGCAATAGATTTGTTGGAAATCATGCATACTGATGTATGTGGTCCGATGAATATTGAAGCTCATGGCAGGTATCATTATTTTCTGATCTTCACAGATGATTTGAGCAGATATGAGTATATCTACTTGATGAAACACAAGTCTGAAACATTTGAAAAGTTCAAAGAATTTCAGAGTGAAGTGGAGAATCATCATAACAAAATAAAAGTTTCTATGATATGATCGCAGAAGTAAAATATTTGAGTTACGAGTTTGGCCTTCAATTAAAACAATGTGAAATAGTTTCACTACTCACGCCACCTGGAACACCACAGTGTAATGGTGTGTCCGAACGTCGTAACCGTGCTTTATTAGATATGGTGCGATCTATGACGTCTCTTACTGATTTACCGCTATCGCTTTGGGGTTATGCATTAGAGACAGCTACATTCACGCTAAATAGGGCACCATCTAAATCCGTTGAGACGACACCGTATGAACTATGGTTTGGCAAGAAACCTAAGCCGTCGTTTCTTAAAGTTTGAGGTTGCAATGCTTATTTGAAAAAGTTTCAACCTGATAAGCTCGAACCCAAATCGAAGAAGTGCGTCTTCATAGGATACCCAAAAGAAAATGTTGGGTACACCTTCTATCACAGATCCGAAGGCAAGATATTCGTTGCTGAGAATGGATCCTTTCTAGAGAAGGAGTTTCTCTCAAAAGAAGTGAGTGGGAGGAAAGTAGAACTTGATGAGGTAACTGTACCTGCTCCCTTATTGGAAAATAGTTCATCACAGAAATCTGTTCCTGTGACTACTATACCAATTAGTGAGGAAGCTAATGATGATGATCATGTAACTTCAGATCAAGTTACTACCGAACCTCGTAGGTAAACCAGAGTGATATCCGCACCAGAGTGGTACGGTAATCCTGTTCTAGAGGTCATGTTACTTGACCATGACGAGCCTACGAACTATGAGGAAGCGATGATGAGCCCAGATTCCGCAAAATGGCTTGAGGCCATGAAATCTGAGATGAGATCCATGTATATGAGAACAAAGTATGGACTTTGATTGACTTGCCCATTGATCGGCGAGCCATTGATATTAAATGGATCTTCAAGAGGAAGACGGACGCTGATAGTAGTGTCACTATCTACAAAGCTAGAATTGTCGCAAAAAGGTTTTCGACAAGTTCAAGGTGTTGACTACGATGAGAGTTTCTCACTCGTATCTATGCTTAAGTCTGTCCGAATCATGTTAGCAATTGCCGCATTTTATGAAATCTGGCAAGTGGATAAACAAAACTGCATCCTTAATGGATTTATTAAAGAAGAGTTGTATATGATGCAACCAGAAGGTTTTGTCAATCCTAAAGGTACTAAAAAAATATGCAAGCTCCAACGATCCATCTATGGACTGGTGCAAGCATCTCGGAGTTGGAATATACGCTTTGATAAGTTGATCAAAGCATATAGTTTTATACAGACTTGCGGTGAAGCCTGTATTTACAAGAAAGTGAGTGGGAGAATTACAACATCTCCGATAAGTATATGTGAATGACATATTGTTAATCGGAGATAATGTAGAATTATTCTGCAAAGCATAAAGGAATGTTTGAAAGGAGTTTTTCAAAGAAAGACCTCGGTGAAGCTGCTTACATATTGAGCATCAAGATCTATAGAGATAGATCAAGACGCTTGATAAGTTTTTCAATGAGTACATACCTTGACAAGATTTTGAAGTAGTTCAAAATGGAACAGTCAAAAAGGAGTTCTTGCCTGTGTTACAAGGTGTGAAGTTGAGTAAGACTCAAAACCCGACCACGGCAGAAGATAGAGAGAGAATGAAAGTCATTCCCTATGCCTCAGCCATAGGTTCTATAAAGTATGCCATGCTGTGTACCAGACCTATTGTATACCCTGCCATGAGTTTGGCAAGGGAGTACAATAGTGATCTAGGAGTAGATCATTGGACATTGGTCAAAATTATCCTTAGTGTAATAAGGATATGTTTCTTGATTATGGAGGTGACAAAAGGTTCGTCGTAAAGGGTTACGTCGATACAAGTTTTGACACTGATCCAGATGACTCTAAGTCTCAATCTGGATACATATTGAAAGTGGGAGCAATTAGCTAGAGTAGCTCCGTGCAGAGCATTGTTGACATAGAAATTTGCAAAATACGTACGGATCTGAATGTGGCAGACCCATTGACTAAACTTCTCTCACAAGCAAAACATGATCACACCTTAGTACTCTTTGGGTGTTAATCACATAGCGATGTGAACTAGATTATTGACTCTAGTAAACCCTTTGGGTGTTGGTCACATGTCAATGTGAACTATGGGTGTTAATCACATGGTGATGTGAACTATTGGTATTAAATCACATGGCGATGTGAACTAGATTATTGACTCTAGTGCAAGTAGGAGACTGAAGGAAATATGCCCTAGAGGCAATAATAAAGTTATTATTTATTTCCTTATATCATGATAAATGTTTATTATTCATGCTAGAATTGTATTAACCGGAAACATAATACATGTGTGAATACATAGACAAACAGAGTGTCACTAGTATGCCTCTACTTGACTAGCTCGTTGATCAAAGATGGTTATGTTTCCTAACCATATACATGAGTTGTCATTTGATTAACGGGATCACATCATTAGGAGACTGATGTGATTGACTTGACCCATTCTGTTAGCTTAGCACTTGATCGTTTAGTTTGTTGCTATTGCTTTCTTCATGACTTATACATGTTCCTATGACTATGAGATTATGCAACTCCCGTTTACCGGAGGAACACTTTGTGTGCTACCAAACGTCACAATGTAACTGGGTGATTATAAAGGTGCGCTACAAGTGTCTCCGAAGGTACTTGTTGGGTTGGCGTATTTTGAGATTAGGATTTGTCACTTCGATTGTCGGAGAGGTATCTCTGGCCCTCTCGGTAATGCACATCACCTAAGCCTTGCAAGCATTTCAACTAATGAGTTAGTTGCGAGATGGTGTATTACGGAACGAGTAAAGAGACTTACCGGTAACGAGATTGAACTAGGTATTGAGATACCGACGATCGAATCTCGGGCAAGTAACATACCGATGACAAAGGGAACAACGTATGTCGTTATGCGGTCTGACCGATAAAGATCTTCGTAGAATATGTAGGAGCCAATATGAGCATCCAGGTTCCGCTATTGGTTATTGACCGGAGACGTGTCTTGGTCATATCTACATAGTTCTCAAACCCGTAGGGTCCGCACGCTTAACGCTACGATGATAGTTATATTATGAGTTTATATGTTTTGATGTACCGAAGGAGTTCGGAGTTCCGGATGAGAACGGGGACATAACGAGGAGTCTCGAAATGGTCGAGACGTAAAGATAGATATATTGGACGACTATATTCGGACTTCGGAAAGGTTCCGAGTGATTCGGGTATTTTTCGGAGTACTGGAGAGTTACGGGAATTCGCTGGGGAGTATATGGGCCTTATTGGGCCATACGGGAATAGATGAGATAGGCCAAAAGGAAGGAGGCCTGCGCCCCCCCTCTGGTCCTAATTGGACAAGGGGTGCAGCCCCCTTTTCCTTCTCCCTCTCCTCCTCTTTCCTTCACTCCTACTCCAACAAGGAAAGGAGGAGTCCTACTCCCGGTGGGAGTAGGACTCCCCCCTTGGCGCGCCCTCCTCCTAGGCCGGCCGCCTCCCCCTTGCTCCTTTATATACAGGGGCAGGGGGCACCTCTAGACACACAAGTTGATCAAGTTGATCGTCTCTTAGCCGTGTGCGGTGCCCCCCTCCACCATAGTCCACCTCGATAATACTGTAGCGGTGCTTAGGCGAAGCCCTGTGTCGGTAGAACATCAACATCGTCAGCACGCCGTCGTGCTGACGAAACTCTCCCTCAACACTCGGCTAGATCGGAGTTAGAGGGACGTCATCAGGCTGAACGTGTGTTGATCTCGGAGGTGCCGTGCGTTCGGTACTTGATCGGTCGGATCATGAAGACGTACGACTACATCAACCGCGTTGTGCTAACGCTTCCGCTTTCGGTCTACGAGGGTACATGGACAACACTCTCCCCTCTCGTTGCAATGCATCACCATGATCTTGCGTGTGCGTAGGAATTTTTTTGAAATTGCTACGTTCCCCAACAGTTCCGGGGTAGGAACGATCTGCCCCGCAGCGGGCAGCCGATGCGCGATATTCGCGGCTAATTATCCGGCTCCGTGCAGCTTTTTGATGTGACCCTCCGTGACGGAGGAAGCCATCCACTTGCCTCCCACTCCGGACATGTTTGGAGAAGGTTGAGGAGAAGGATGTGGACTTGGGCATTAGAGCTCGAGTGCGCAAGAACGGATGAGCAAGGAGGAAGAAGGCGTGGGTAGAAAAAGGTTAAACCTTATCCCCTTATAAGGGCGGCCGAAACTATGCGCCCCCACTAGCCTCGTAAAACTCGCTTATCCCCCAAGCGCCGTAATTGATGGCGCGATTGGGTTACCCACACCCGTATTGATGAGGATCCCGTAATAAGGGGGACACGATCTCTGCTTTGACAAGACGTGTCAAGAAACTGCCTCGCATTATGTGCGGGGCTAGTTAAAGGAAACAATTCGAATAATCACCGGGCCATGGCATAATGTCATGTTACCAAAATGTGTCAGCAGATTAGATTTGTGGAAATATTATTCTCTCTACGGTGGTATGTGGAACTTATTTTGCAGGGTCGGACACTATCCTGTTATTCGAACTCTTCTGTGGTATATCCGGAGGAGGAACCCGCCTTGCAATGCCGAAGACAATACCGCGCGCCGGACTCATCGTTATTGAAGCCTGGTTCAGGGGCTACTGAGGGAGTCCTGGATTAGGGGGTCTCCGGATAGCCGGACTATATCCTTTGGCCGGACTGTTGGACTATGAAGATACAAGATTGAAGACTTCGTCTCGTGTCCGGATGGGACTCTACTTGGCGTGGAAGGCAAGCTAGGCAGTACGGATATGGATATCTCCTCCTTTGTAACCGACCTTGTGTAACCCTAGCCCTCTCCGGTGTCTATATAAACCGGAGGGTTTTGTTCCGTAGGACAACATACAATCATACCATAGGCTAGCTTCTAGGGTTTAGCCTCTCCAATCTCGTGGTAGATCAACTCTTGTAATACTCATATCATCAAGAATAAATCAAGCAGGATGTAGGGTTTTACCTCCATCAAGAGGGCCCGAACCTGGGTAAAACATCATGTCCCCTGCCTCCTGTTACCATCCGCCTTAGACGCACAGTTCGGGACCCCCCACCCGAGATCCGCCGGTTTTGACACCGACAATGGGCCTTATTTTCGTTAACCTTCAAAAATTCTTAATAAAACCACTTCGCCTTGTTTGAACTTCACGAGTAGAGGCCTCACCCTCAAAGTCCGACAACATAGGGGGTGTCGAACTAGACCCAACAAGAGGCGAGAAGGTACCGAAGAGCTCCACACCTACCTCATCCATGAAGCCAACAACATACTTAACCATGGGGGACAGTGCAACAGGGAGCCTTTGGAGAGCAGCCTCCGTGCGCTCCAGAAAACTCCCAACACGCACCAACCAACCCTACAAGGAGTCAGTGACCTCGCGAAGTGGCTTAATTGCCTCCTCTACCCGAGGAAGTCATGTAGCGAAGATCGGAGCCCAGCAGCTCTGTGTGCACTGCAAGAGCAGACTGAAGCATCACATCCTTCGGGATGGAAGCCGAAGCAATCAACAAGGAATGCAAGGAATCCCAGTGAAGAGTCTTCATGTTGGACAGTGCCTCATGGATCTCTGATGTTGGTGGAGGCGTAATAATCGAAGCCCAATAATGAGCTAGCGACCGAGCAAAACATGGAGCATGCGGCGGTGGTGCCGGCTTGTAGCCATCCCATGCACGGTGTCTCGAGCGGAAGCATGGGTTACACCAGATCAGATCCGTGCATCCGACTGCCCATGGCCTTTTTCAAAGCGGCGAAAGCACCCATTTCTGAGCCACACGGGTGGATGGGGACACTGCTAAGGCATGAAAACGAAGTGACGGAGGCTCCAACCGCGCACGCATGGACTAGACGAGCTTCCAGCCCGCAACCTCCTTTGCGAGCCCCACACAAGTTGCATCTGCCCTAATGAGCAAGTCAGCATCCACAATGGAGACAAAGAGTGATGGAGCTCAACAGGGCAGCAGGCGGGCGGCCGCCGTCGTGGCAGGGTAGCACTGCCAACGGCTCGGAAGTGGTCTCCGACACCTCAACAGCTTCGTCCTTAGGATGCAAACTTGGCTGCGACAGCGAGGCCGGATGCCCTAGTCAAACCGCCATGCGGGCGAGCAGAGGAGGTTAGGTGCTTGGCGACGAGCAGAGGAGGCCAGAGGGCGCCGCCATCCAACCAAAAGTGGCGCTGGTAAGGAGGACGTGGACGGCTGGCGGCGGAGGCTGACTGGCCGGCACCGTTGGCGTGCAGGGGAGCTTGCGTGAGGTGAAGCGTCCCTGAACGGTTGGTCCGCCTTGCGGGCTGCAAGGGAGGCCGTAGCGAGCGCATTGGGCCGTCACAGACGTGGGAGCAGACATCGACGCAACCATCGCGGGGGTAGGCCTTTGAGGGGAAGAAGAGAGAGGGCGTCTTGGTGATTCCAGATCTGGTCCTGGCGGCAACAGAGGACGCCGGGGGAAGGACATTGGAAGACGTCGCCGGGGACGGTCACCCGACGGAGAGCCCATGAGCAAGCTCTGCGCCCTCGTGTTTCTTTGGATGTTGTAGAGTGGCTTCTAGATGCAGATTGTGGTTTTGCATCGACGACATATGGAAGATGGTGGATCGTGTGCTAGGTTCATGGTTCGTGGTTGGTAGGTACAATTTCCTCCTCTGATGTCTTAATTGTGCGGGGTACTAGATCTGGAGTTTGATGGCATGTCCATGGTGTTACCTATTCGTTCAACGGTAATAGTCTCACCTTTGGTGAGCCACCTTAAAGGTCCGCAAAATTGAATATTAGCGATGGAGTCACGTCGAATTCGGTCCGTTATTTGTTCATTTTGATGGCTGTTATGGTCGTGCCGGAGGTATGTGACGGGCGTTGATGTCAAGCTCAGGGAATTCTTCGGTCTTGATTGTAATTTTAAATCTTGTTTGATGTTTTCTTTGTGTCAAGGCTAACGTTATGTTATTTTTTAGTTTTGTCAGGTCGGTGTCTAGTAGCTTAATCTTTGTCTCATATAAATGTGACAAGTATTACCGTTCAATTCTTTTTTTACCATATATTGTATTCATTGACGAGTATATATATCCTACGGCCAAAAAGAGTCGTGCCACACGAATCCACGGCCAAAAAAGTCCAAGACGACGTCTCTGGATTCAGGTTCGGATTATTCGTGCACGCCGCTGTGCCGCTTACCGCCCGTGACACGGATGCTCGTACGGTGTCCGTCTCTGCAGCCAACGCACGTCTCCTGTCGTCTCGTCCTCGTCTTCCTTCCTCCTCCTCCCCAATCGGCAACCGCGGATTCCCTCCTCGATAGATCCGGCAGGCGCACAGGCGACGGCCCCGAGCTGCGACAGAAGGCGCCATGGGGCTCTGGGACTCGCTCCTCAACTGGCTCCGAAGGTTTCCGTCCACCTCTCCCCCCTTCCCTTTCACTCGATGTTTTCGCGGTTCAGACGGGGCGGCCCCCCTCCCGGCAGAATTCCAGTTCCCCCTTCGATTCGATTTGAGCGCTACTGGTATGGGTTTTTGCGGGATAGGTTTGGATGGATCGGAATTGCCTGCGCGGCTGGATGGTGCGGCTGGGTCGGGGGTCTGTGCTCTGCGCAGTTAGATCCACGTTAGATCAAGCTAATGCAGAGCATACGCATTTAGAAGGCAGCCTTTGGTTTACTGACCTAGTATAAGCTTGTGGTAATATCTTAACAGACACTGATGTAGTTAGGGTCTCTGAAGCGTAAAGGGGGTAATTTTGAACCTGATACTACTGTTTTTAAGAAGCGTGCCTTGAAGAGTGTTCCACAATTCATTGCAATTTGATTTGAAGCCAATTAGGGCCTGTGTTGTTAAAAAAGAATGTTGTCCTGGCCTTATGGAGATTGGAGTTGTCGAAGCTCCCTTTGTGAGAAGAAATTGCTGGAACTACTCATTTGGGTTGAATTTGCTACGCTAAAGGTTATAGGGTGAGCGTGGATGTTTGCAGTTTTAATGTTAGGATCCAATCCTGAGTAATCTTCGCTGTTGTTCTTGATGTTCTTAATTGTCATTTAGGTTTGTCCAGGTCGTGTTGGTGAATCAGATTGAGATCAAGTTTTACTACCCAGTTTAGTCGTATGGCTCTATGCCATATGAGTATCCTTACTCTACCAATCATAAAACCTGAAGATGTGCCAATAATAATACCGAGTTGTCTTTGAAGGATGACCAATCAAATCAAATTAACTCATGGCAGTAACATTTTTTGTTTCAGCCTGTTCTTTAAGCAGGAGATGGAGCTCTCCCTGGTTGGCCTTCAGAATGCTGGGAAGACATCTCTAGTCAATTCAATTGCTGTACGCATCAACTCATACAACTTAAGCTATGCATCATTTTTTTCTTTGTTGTCCTGATATTCATTCATGGCTGCTATGCTTCTCAGACCGGTGGCTACAGCGAGGACATGATTCCAACTGTATGTATATCACTGCTTCTTGATGGATATTTTGAACTATCTCGGTTATCTAAGTGACCTGAACTAAGGATGTTCATCTTCTGAAAACAGGTAGGCTTTAATATGCGGAAAGTCACCAAGGGAAATGTCACAATTAAACTTTGGGATCTTGGAGGGCAACGTAGATTCCGGACTATGTGGGAGCGCTACTGTCGTGGAGTTACTGCTATTCTGTAATGTCCCTTGCTTCTCAGAGATCTCATATTTTGCACATCTGAAAACTCAATTTTGTGATAATATGATTTGTATGCCAATATGCAATAAATAACATCCATTTCAAAAGGTAATCCTTGGTATGCTCGAAGGAGATAGTATTATTTATAATGCTAGTTTATGATATGCTCGGTTTATTTCTTAGCCAGTCCAAACCTATTTGCTTAATATACTTCTGCGAGGACCATTAGAGTCAGACATGGAACATTCCTAGTTCTTTCAAACTACTAATTTCGACTGCTTAACTGTAGAATAATTGTAGACTGCTGAGTTGACGCTTTGTCCAAGGAGCTCAGTTATGTAGATACATCATATATTTTCGCTAGAAATGGCTGGAGGTGTAACCTCCTCCTTGAAAGAAAAATTGTCTAGTGATAATTTTTGTTCTCTCTCATATGGGCGTTATTCATGCATTTATCATGACCTTTTTTGTTGTTACCAATTTTCTTTTGTATCTCTACCTTAGCTGATACTAAATATGGAGTCACTAATGTGTTAACTTGATCATTTAATGGCAGATACGTTGTCGATGCTGCTGACCGGGATAGCGTTCCGATTGCTAAAAGTGAATTGCATGACCTGCTGACAAAACAATCTTTATCTGGGATCCCCTTACTTATCCTTGGCAACAAAATTGACAAGTCAGAGGCACTTTCTAAGCCGGCATTAGTTGATCAACTGTGAGTAAAAATCCTGTTTTCATATAGGATATTGTACCTTATTTCTTAATGATATTTCAACTGAGGTGCCTCCCCTTTCTGTTTTCAGAGGTCTGGAATCTATAAAGGACCGTGAAGTTTGCTGCTACATGATCTCTTGCAAGGACTCGGTGAACATAGATGTTGTCATTGATTGGCTCATCAAGCATTCCAAGACTGCAAATTAGGGTCGCTGTGTGTTTGTGCCCCCTTCATGTGTGCCGAGATGAATTTAGTTTGCACATCTTCGTTCTCATGATCTGGAAGGGGAAGGTAAAAGGTGACAGCCTTGTAATCTATGATACATCTTGGGTGTCACTGAGGAGCAGTATGGAGTTTGACACTTGGGCCTCAAAATCTTTAATGATCTGTAAATTCCGTAAATCTTTGATTGTTCTTTTGTGTGCAGATCATGCGTGTCATTCTTATCTCTTAGGCCTAGTTCTTTGCCGTTGAGTTCTCCTTAGTAAGCCTTTCCCTTTTTTAGTGTTTATTTGATCTACTTTGTGCTTAATTTTTCCCAGTAGAATATGAATAAGCACAACACATCATAGTTCAGCAACAGCAAAGTAAGAACAACACAACATAGTTTAGCAACTGGAAACATCAAAATCCCGTCGTGTTGTTTTCTCTGTCTAAAATTGTAGCCCTTTTTAGTAGGGAAACGAGACCCTTCAACTATCTTGATTGCCAGACTGGTGAAGATAATCCTAAGCCCTGAAAGGAATTTGTCATCAGTTGGTCCGTGGGTTGAAGAAATTAAGACCTCGCTTCGGGAGTTCATGGACTTCAAGGTGGCATGGGCTCGCCGCGCTGCGACCTCGGTCGCTCACAAGTTGGCTAGAGTTGGGGTCGGGGAGGAACGTTGTCAGGTGTGGGTAGGAGTGCCTCCTGAGTTCATTCTCGATGTTGTATCTGATGACATTCCGCTTTATGTTTAAAATAGAATGACTGCTTTCCTTTAAAAAAAAAACTATCTTGCGTGACGCGTGTCCCTGTGGGGCCTGCCACCGCTTTATCTCCTTCGTGCCATCTCTACAGCTCTCGTCCAGTTTTCATTTTTCTACCTAGTTTCCCTTTCTCTGTTCATGACATAAATTCCTGCAACATCATTCATGTTGCTGAAGCCCCCGCTGCAACATAGTTTATGTTGCAAGAAAAGGTGACACATGACATAAATTCCTACAACATTGCAGAAGCCCTCCGCAACATTGTTTACCGCAAGAGCATATATGTTGCAAAAAAGGTGAAGATGAAAAAACAGAAAAAAATAATGCCACAACACCACCACTGTTGCAAATGTTTCTGCAGCAAGATCTATATTGGAACACAATAGAGTTTCTGTTTTGGGCAAAAATAACACCTCGATGGTTATGCAACAAAGCAGCTGTTGTAGAGCGACCCGCACAACATCCACCTTGTTGCAATTTGTGACACACCTTATGGGAAGATCCGACGGCTATTTGTGACTCAATCCAATGGTGCAGGAAGCGGTTGATATTTCCAATTCATCTACCATCCGATGCGTAGCGCGACCCTTTTTAGTAGAAGCAATCAGATAAGGGAGGAACCTTGAAATAGTGAACTAACCTGATAATCAGCTTTGCAACAACATGAAATTGGGGACGAACCCCTACGCGTCAAAAGTAGAGGGTTCGCCCCCAATTTCATCGACTGAAACCAGTGTAGGCCACTAGGGCCATGATGCCAATATTGCTCACCCAAGATCATCAGATTCATTCTGGCATGAAAAAACGACGACCAAAAATTGTTCATTGCAGTCAGCAGTAGTGTTAACAGTTATGAGATACATCAACTCAGCTGGCGTTTCAAACGGAAGAAAAGAAATAAAGAAAACAAAAAACTCTCACCGGCCAAAACTACAGGATTCTTAATCAGATTGAGCAACAATCCGAAGAAGCCCGTAAATCAAAAAAGCCGAAAAGGGCGATGATGGTGTTTTCAGTTTCGAGAGAAACTGTGAGCAAACATCCTCGCCGAACCCGAAAAGCAAAACCAAAAGAAGAAGAAGAAGGCTACGCTAAGATCTTGCCGCCCAACGCACCAAAAGGTTTTGTTTGTCATCAGCCCAACCGTCTACCCAACTTGATCCAAAATTCGGGCTCGATTATTGAGGGACGCTTGGCGCGAGGGCTTGTGCACTGGCTACATCTTGAGCTCCGTGTCCAGCGCCTCCTCGTCGCGGCTTCCCAGCTTTTCATCTCCGAAGAACCATGACAGTTCGGTGTTGCCGGATAGTGTTGTGCTTCCTGGCGAGACCATGCGGAAAGTGTCCACGCTACCAGGGGATATCTCCCTGCGAGAGTAAGGCGTTGCTGCATTTGCTGTCCTGTAAGAAGCAAAGGGGAGTTCTTCAGATTTGTCATATGTCTCAAGATTCCAAACCTACACTTTAATATGAATGTACAAAAATAACAAATTTTGCATCGATAGACGATGTTGTTAATAGGCGTTACTCACAACCGAATTTGATTCGTCTGTTGTTATTTCTCTTTTGTAGAGTTGTGTTTCGTAGCAGAAGTTGAATTTTCATGTTTCGATCACAAATATTTCACTAGCTACTAGTAGAAGCCAGTTCAAATCCTGCTAGCCCCAGTTAGCAAGGTAGAGCTAGGGCCAACCATCAGTACCTTTGCTTTCGCTTGCGTCTCTCGAGGAAGCGGGCAAGGGACGCACTCCTGGCCAGCGGAACATCTGCAGCAGCAGCAGCAGGAGAAACACCACGTCAGTTCAAGGCAAAAATGAATCTAAGCATATACTATAACTTGAACAGGTAGCAACCTCTATGCGGCAGCATGAACAATGCCTGTGGCGAAGGGTGCACAGGATCGCTGCAAGCTCTCGCCAATGGCATCTGCTTTCTCTCGTCGGGGACCGGAGCAGATTCCGATTGCCGCAGCGCCCGACGAAGGGGAGGGCTGCGGCCTGCTTGAGCTGCCTTCGCGGCCATGAACGTGATCTGCTCGGCCTGCGCAGCACATCCCCAACATCCTCAGCAATGCGCGGTCACATCACATTTGCTTCAGTGGAAGTCAAGATCGTCGACAGAGTTGCTGTGAGAAAGATTTACCTTTTCCTTCGTCACGTTGTCGAACACATGCACTGAACCTGCGTAGAATATCGTCAGCTGCGCGGCGGAGCACCTGTTTTGACACTCGAAACCAACGATTTACCTCCCGATCTTGCATCTCCCCCGGCCGCGGCCGCGCCGGTGGGCGTAAACCGCACCGGATCTTTTGGCGGATTAAAGGGTGGCGTCGATCACGTACCTCCGATCAGGCGAGTACGCAGCACGGTGGACTACCTGCGGGCCTTGCAGGGACGAGGCGGGAATGGCGCACGGGAAGGCCTGGGGATGCAGCGGCGGCGGCGCGTGCATCTGAAACGTCAAACAACCCGGCGTGTGAGAGATGGGTCAGGCAGGCAGATCGGCAAAGTAAACGGACGGACGGACCTGGTACGACGGCGCCGTCGGGTGGTGGCGATGAGCCGCCGCCGCGCGCACGTCCGGGTACGCGAAGTGTGCCGGTGAAGCGAGACGCCAGGGCTCGCCGTCGTCCTCGGCATCGCGTCGCGCCACGAGCGGCATCGCATGCCGCGGCGCCGATCGTGGGCCCAGAAAGTCCATCTCCATCCGCGCTACGGCTCGATCGGGGAAGACGAACACGCACGCGCCTGCGTCGTCGCCGGTCGTCGTTCTCAATCTGCCTTGCGCGGGTGGATGAAAATTCTGCGCGAGGCGAGCAGATCGGTCCGGGGAGGCTCCTCTAAATTGTGATGCGGGTGCAAATATAGGCCCGTGCATGTAGCTTTTTTTAAGAGCATGCATGCATATAGCGCAAGGATGACGACACCACACCGGCCGAGAAACCTCAGCGCGTGAGCTGCATGCGCGGTGCCGGCCGGGAAGCACGGCAGGTGGTTTCGCTACAAAGATCTCCAAGCACTCCTCACGTTAACCAACATAATCTCTCCGTGTTAGTCTATTCCATTAATAAGCACTTTATATCTCATAACAAGAATCAGGATTATAAGTTGTTTGTGTTATATAAAAAATGATACAATTGTTGGTAAATATTTTTTTCAAGGATACGTCCGTCCTGGGAGACGTATCATGCTCATAGAAGGAAAATCGAGAACCGCGAGTTATGACGGCACAAGGGCTATAACGCAGTGCATGTACATATGCATGGAGGCCAAGAAAAGAAAACGGCATGCGGGCTACTCACTACCGCTCGACTTGTCCACTTGCATGGAAAGTTACCCAAAACACCTATCGCTAAACAGTGATGTAGTACTCTAGTTGCCTCCCTCGTTGTGGATTCGTTGCAGCACTACGCTCACTATCGGGGTAGCCATATTGAAGACCACACATTCTCATGCATCCAAATGGTACAAGTGACCAGAATGATATCGGTCCAAGCACCTCTGTCCATCTACGTACCTATGCTCTTGAAAGACCGCCACTGAAGTAACTCCTCCTCAGGTGCAGGCATCCAATGCCCAAGCCCCCATGCCCCAAGACTGCGTGCCAAACCTGCCGAGCAAACACACATCCCAGCAAGATATGTCGCAGAGACTCAGGCTCCTGATCATAGAAGGGGCATGCCTGTGGATGCGATAGGCCCCGACACAACAATCTTACAGGGCTAGCCAAGCAAACATCTTACAAATCGAAGGTGGACGCGAATGCCAAACCTGATCTGCTCTTGGTGCCGCCACGCGGCTGTCAAAGAGAGCTTTGTAGGCCATCCAAAGCTGAGAAGCAGTAGTCATCCTCCCACATTTATATCAGTGCATTAACCAATCCCTCCTCAAGCGGAATAATAACGTTGTTATTTATATTTCCTTATATCATGATAAATGTTTATTATTCATGCTAGAATTGTATTAACATGAAACTTAGTACATGTGTGAATACATAGACAAAACAGAGTGTCCCTAGTATGTCTCTACTTGACTAGCTCGTTAATCAAAGATGATTAAGTTTCCTGACCATAGACATGTGTTGTCATTTGATGAACGGGATCACATCATTAGAGAATGATGTGATGGACAAGACCCATCCGTTAGCTTAGCATAAATGATCATTTAGTTTTATTGCTATTGCTTTCATCATGACTTATACATGTTCCTCTGGCTATGAGATTATGCAACTCCTTGGGGAAGATCAGCCTGTTATCCCTAGAGTAACTTTTATCCGTTGAGCGACGGCCCTTCCACTCGGCACCGTCGGATCACTAAGGCCGACTTTCGTCTCTGCTCGACGGGTGAGTCTTGCAGTCAAGCTCCCTTCTGCCTTTGCACTCGAGGACCAATGTCCGCCTGGCCCGAGGAAACCTTTGCACGCCGTACCGGAGGAACACTTTGTGTGCTACCAAACGTCACAACGTAACTGGGTGATTATAAAGGTGCTCTACAGGTGTCTCCGATGGTGTTTGTTGGGTTGGCATAGATCGAGATTATGATTTGTCACTCCGAGTATCGGAGAGGTATCTCTGGGCCCTCTCGGTAATGCACATCACTATAAGCCTTGCAAGCAATGTGACTAATGAGTTAGTTGCAGGATGGTTCATTACGGAACGAGTAAAGAGACTTGCCGGTAACGAGATTGAACTAGGTATTGAGATACCGACGATCGAATCTCGGGCAAGTAGCATACCGATGACAAAGGGAACAATGTATATTGTTATGCGGTTTGACCATAAAGATCTTCATAGAATATGTGGGAGCCAATATGAACATCCAGGTTCCGCTATTGGTTATTGACCGGAGACATGTCTTGGTCATGTCTAGATAGTTCTCGAACCCGTAGGGTCCGCACGCTTAACGTTCGGTGACGATCGGTATTATGAGTTTATATGTTTTGATGAACCGAAGGTTGTTCAGAGTCCCGGATGTGATCACGTGCATGACGAGGAGTCTCGAAATGGTCGAGACATAAAGATCGATATATTTGGAAGCCTATGTTTGGACATCGGAAAGGTTCCGAGTGAGTTCCGACATATACCGGAGTACCGGGGGGGGGGGGTGGGTTACCGGGACCCCCCGGGGAGTATATGGGCCCTAATGGGCTTTAGTGGAGAGAGAGAGAGGCAGCTGACAGGGCAGGCTGCGCGCCCCCTCCCCCTCTGGTTCGAATTGGACTAGGAAGGGGGGCCCCCCTTTCCTTCCTCCCTCTCTCCCCCTTCCTTATCTCCTAGTCCAACTAGGGAGGGGGCGGGAATCCTACTCCCGGAGGGAGTAGGACTCCTCCAGTGCGCGCCATAGAGGGCCGGCCCTCCCCCCTCCTCCACTCCTTTATATACGAGGGAGGGGGCACCCCATAGACACACAAGTTGATCATTGATCCCTTAGCCGTGTGCGGTGCCCCCTCCACCATAATCCACCTCGGTCATATCATAGCGGTGCTTAGGCAAATCCCTGTTCCGGTAGCATCATCATCACCGTCATCATGCCATCGTGCTAACGAAGCTCTCCCTCGACACTCAGCTGGATCAAGAGTTCATGGGACGTCACCGAGCCGAATGTGTGCATATCGCGGAGGTGCCGTACTTTCGGTACTAGGATCAGTCGATCGTGAAGACGTACGACTACATCAACCGCGTTTTCGTAACGCTTCCGCTTACGGTCTACGAGGGTACATGGACAACACACCCCCCTCTCGTTGCTATGCATCACCATGATCTTGCGTGTGCGTAGAATTTTTTTGAAATTACTGCGTTCCCCAGCAGTGGCATCCGAGCCAGGTCTATGCGTAGATGTTATATGCACGAGTAGAACACAAAGGAGTTGTGGGCGTGGGTATATACATATTTCTTGCCGTCACTAGTTGATTCTTGATTCAACGGTATTGTTGGATTTAGCGGCTCAGACCAACATTACGCGTACGCTTACGCAAGACTGGTTCTACCGACGTGCTTCGCACATAGGTGGCTAGTGGGTGTCTGTTTCTCCATCTTTAGTTGAATAGGATTCAATGAACAGGGTTATTTATGAAGATCAAAAAGCAATCACTATACCGCGTTGTGGTTTTTTGATGCGTAGGTAAGAACGGTTCTTGCTCAGCCCGTAGCAGCCACGTAAAACATGCAACAACAAAGTAGAGGACGGCTAACTTGTTTTTTCAGGGCATGTTGTGATGTGATATGGTCAAGACATGATGCTAAATTTTATTGTATGAGATGATCATGTTTTGTAACGGAGTTATCGGCAACTGGCATGAGCCTTATGGTTGTCTCTTTATTGCATAATATGCAAGTGCCATATAATTGCTTTACTTTATCGCTATGCGATAGCAATAGTTGGTGAGACGACCATGTGATGACACGTTGATAGAGATCAAGATGATGGAGATCATGGTGTCATGCCGGTGACGATAGAGATCATGACGGTGTTTTGGAGATGGAGATCAAAGGCACAAGATGATGATGACCATATCATGTCACATATTTTGATTGCATATGATGTTTATATTTTATGCATCTTATTTTTTCTTAGTTCAACGGTAGCATTATAAGATGATCTCTCACTACATTTTAAGGTATAAGTGTTCTCCCTGAGTATGCATCGTTGCGACAGTTCGTCGTGCCGAGACACCAGGTGATGATCGGGTGTGATAAGCTCTACGTTCACATACAAAGGGTGCAAGCCAGTTTTGCATACGTAGAATACTCGGGTTAAACTTGACGAGCCTAGCATATGTAGATATGGCCTCGGAACACTGAGACCGAAAGGTCAAGCGTGAATCATATAGTAGATATGATCAACATAGTGATGTTCACCATTGAAAACTACTCCATCTCACGTGATGATCGGACATGGTTTAGTTGATATGGATCATGTGATCACTTAGATGATTAGAGGGATATCTATCTAAGTGGGAGTTCTTAAGTAATATGATTAATTGAACTTAATTTATCATGAACTTAGTCCTGATAGTTTTTGCATATCTATGTTGTAGATCAATAGCTTGCGATGTAGCTCCCCGTTTATTTTTGATATGTTCCTAGAGAAAAATAAGTTGAAAGATGATAGTAGCAATGATGCGGACCGGGTCCGTGATTTGAGGATTATCCTCATTGCTGCACAGAATAATTATGTCCTTGATGCACCGCTAGGTGACAGACCTATTGCAGGAGCAGATGTAGACGTTATGAACGTTTGGCAAAGCTCGGTATGATGACTACTTGATAGTTTAGTGCACCATGCTTTACAGCTTAGAACCGGGACTTCAAAAATGTTTTGAAATGTCACGGAACATATAAGATGTTCTAAGAGTTGAAATTGGTATTTCATACTCATGCCCGTGTCGAGAGGTACGAGACCTCTGATAGTACCTTGCCTACAAGATGGAGGAGAATAGCTCAGCCAGTGAGCATGTGCTCAGATTGTCTGGGTACTACAATTGCTTGAATCAAGTGGGAGTTAATCTTCCAGATAAAATAGTAATTGATAAAGTTCTCTAGTCACTATCACCAAGTTACTAGAACTTCGTGATGAACTATAATATGCAAGGGATGACAAAAACGATTCCCCGAGCTCTTCGCGATGCTGAAATTGGCGAAGGTAGAAATCAAGAAAAGCATCAAGTGTTGATGGTTGACAAGACCACTAGTTTCAAATAAAAAGGGCAAGGGAAAGAAAGGGAACTTCAAGAAGAATGGCAAGCAAGTTTCCACTCCCATGAAGAAGCCCAAAGCTAGACCAAAGCCTGAAACTGAGTGCTTCTATTGCAAAGGAAATGGTCACTGGAAGTGGAACTACCCTAGATACTTGGCGGATAAGAAGGATGGAAAAGTGAACATAGGTATATTTTATATACATGTTATTGATGTGTACTTTACTAGTGTTTATAGCAAACCCCTCGGTATTTGATACTAGTTCAGTTGCTAAGAGTAGTAACTCGAAACGGGAGTTGCAAAAATAAACAGAGACTAGTTAAGGGCGAGGTGATGATGTGTGTTGGAAGTGATTCCAAAGTTGATAAGATCACCATCGCACACTCCCTTTACCTTCGAGATTAGTGTTGAACCTAAAATAAATGTTATTTGGTGTTTGCGTTGAGCATGAATATGATTGGATCATGTTTATTGCGATACGATTATTCATTTAAGTCAACGAATAATTGTTGTTCTGTTTACATGAATAAAACCTTCTATGGTCTTACATCCAATGTAAATGGTTTACTGAATCTTGATCGTAGTGATACTCATATTCATAATATTGAAGCCAAAAGATGCAAAGTTAATAATGATAGTGCAACTTATTTGTGGCACTGCCGTTTAGGTCATATTGGTGTAAAGCGCATGAAGAAACTCCATGCTGATGGACTTTTGGAATCACTTGATTATGAATCACTTGATGCTTGCGAACCATGCCTCATGGGCAAGATGACTAAGACTCCGTTCTCCGGAATAATGGAGCGAGCAACTGACTTACTGGAAATAATACATACTGATGTATGCAGTTCGATGAGTGTTGAGGCTCGCGGCGGGTATCGTTATTTTCTGACCTTCATAGATGATTTATCTACTTGATGAAACATAAGTCTGAAACATTTGAAAAGTTCAAAGAATTTCAGAGTGAAGTGGAAAATCGTCGTAACAAGAAAATAAAGTTTCTACGATCTGATCGTAGAGACGAATATTTGAGTTACGAGTTTGGTCTTCAACTAAAACAATGTGGAATAGTTTCACAAATTCATGCCACCTGGAACACCACAGCATAATGGTGTGTCCGAGCGTCATAGCCGTACTTTATTGGATATAGTGCAATCTATGATGTCTCTTACCGATTTACCACTATCGTTTTGGGGTTATGCATTAGAGACAACTACATTCACGTTAGATAGGGCACCATCTAAAAATCCGTTGAGATGACATCGTATGAACTGTGGTTTAGCAAGAAAACTAAGCTATCGTTTCTTAAAGTTTGGGGTTGCGATGCTTATGTGAAAAAGTTTCAACCTGATAAGCTCAAACCCAAATCGGAGAGGTGCGTCTTCATAGGATACCCAAAAGAAACTGTTGGGTACACCTTCTATCACAGATCCGAAAGGCAAGATCTTTATTGCTAAGAGTGGATCCTTTCTAGAGAAGAAGTTTCTCTCGAAAGAAGTGAGTGGGAGGAATGTAGAACTTGATAAGGTAATTGTACCTTCTCCCGGATTGGAAATTAGTTCATCATAGAAACCAGTTCTAGTGATTCCTACACCAATTAGTGAGGAAGTTAATGATGATGATCATGAAACTTCTGATCAAGTTACTATCGAATCTCGTAGGTCAACTAGAATACGTTCCGCACCAGAGTGGTATGGTAATGTTTTTCTGGAGGTCATGTTACTTGACCATGACGAACCTATGAACTATGAGGAAGCGATGATGAGCCCAGATTCCGCAAAATGGCTTGAAGCCATGAAATCTGAGGTGGGATCCACGTATTAGAATAAAGTATGGACTTTGATTGACTTGCCCGATGATCGGTGAGCCATTAAGAATAAATGGATTTTCAAGAGGAAGACGGACGCTGATAGTAGTGTTACTATCTACAAAGCTCAAATTGTCGCAAAAGATTTTTGACAAGTTCAAGATATTGACTACAATGAGATTTTCTCACTCGTAGCGATGCTTAAGTCTGTCCAAATCATGTTAGCAATTGCCACATTTTATGAAATCTGGCAAATGGATGTCAAAACTGCATTCCTTAATGGATTTCTTAAAGAAGAGCTGTATATGATGCAACCAGAAGGTTTTTGTCGATCCTAAAGGTGCTAACAGAGTGTGCAAGCTCCAACGATCCATCTATGGACTGGTGCAAGCATCTCGGAGTTGGAATATATGCTTTGATAAAGTGATCAAAGCATATGGTTTTATACAGACTTGCGGTGAAGCCTGTATTTACAAGAAAGTGAGTGGGAGCTCTGTAGCATTTCTGATATTATATGTGGATGACATATTGTTGATCGAAAATGGTACTGAATTTCTGGATAGCATAAAAGGATACTTGAATATGAATTTTTTAAAGAAAGACCTCGATGAAGCTGCTTACACATTGAGCATCAATATCTATAGAGATAGATCAAGACGCTTGATAAGATTTTTCAATGAGTACATACCTTGACAAGATTTTGAAGTAGTTCAAAATGGAACAGTCAAAGAAGGAGTTCTTGCCTACGTTGCAAGGTGTGAAGTTGAGTAAAGACTCAAAAACCCAACCACAGCAAAAAATAGAAAGAGAATGAAAAGTCATTCCCTATGCCTCAGTCATAGGTTCTATAAAGTATGCTATGCTGTGTACCAGTCCTATTGTATACCTTAGCATGATTTTGGCAAGGGAGTACAATAGTGATCTAGGAGTAGATCATTGGATAGCGGTCAAAATTATCCTTAGAGGACTAAGGAAGTATTTCTTGGTTATGGAGGTGATAAAAGAGTTCGTCGTAAAGAGTTACATCGATGCAAGCTTTTTACATCGATCCAGATGACTCTCAATCTTGATCTAGATACATATTGAAAGTGGGAGCAATTAGCTAGAGTAGCTCCGTGCAGAGTATTGTAGACATAGAAATTTGCGAAATACATACGGATCTGAATGTTGCAGACCCGTACACTGAACTTCTCTCACAAGCAAAACATGATCGCTCTTTGGGTATTAATCACATAGCGACGTGAACTAGATTATTGACTAGTAAACCATTTGGGTATTAGTCACATGGAGATGTGAACTAATCACATAAAGATGTGAACTATTGGTGTTAAATCACATCACGACGTGAACTAGATTATTGACTCTAGTGCAAGTGGGAGACTGAAGGAAATATGCCCTAGAGGCAATAATAAAGTTTTTATTTATATTTCCTTATATCATGATAAATGTTTATTATTCATGCTAGAATTGTATTAACCGGAAACTTAGGTCATGTGCGAATACATAGACACAACAGAGTGTCCCTAGTATGCCTGTACTTGACTAGCTCGTTAATCAAAGATGGTTAAGTTTCCTGACCATAGACATGTGTTGTCATTTGATGAACGGGATCACATCATTAGAGAATGACGTGATGGACAAGACCAATCCGTTAGCTTAGCATAAATGATCATTTAGTTTTATTGCTATTGCTTACATCATGACTTATACATGTTCCTTTGACTATGAGATTATGCAACTCCCGAATACCGGAGGAACACTTTGTGTGCTACCAAACGTCACAACATAACCGGGTGATTATAAAGGTGCTCTACAGGTGTCTCCGATGGTGTTTGTTGGGTTGGCATAGATCGAGATTAGGATTTGTCACTCCGAGTATCGGAGAGGTATCTCTAGGCCCTATCGGTAATGCACATCACTATAAGCCTTGCAAGCAATGTGACTAATGAGTTAGTTGCGGGATGATGCATCACGAAACGAGTAAAGAGACTTGCCAGTAACGAGATTGAACTAGGTATTGAGATACCGACGATCGAATCTCGGGCAAGTAACATACCAATGACAAAGGGAATAACGTATATCGTTATGCGGTTTGACCGATAAAGATCTTTGTAGAATATGTGGGAGCTAATATGAACATCCAGGTTCCGCTATTGGTTATTGACCGGAGACATGTCTCGGTCATGTCTACATAGTTCTCGAACCCGTAGGGTCTGCACGCTTAACGTTCGGTGATGATCGGTATTATGAGTTTATGAGTTTTGATGAACCGAAGGTTGTTCAAAGTCCCAGATGTGATCACGGGCATGACGAGGAGTCTCGAAATGGTCAAGACATAAAGATCGATCTATTGGAAGCCTATGTTTAGACATTGGAAAGGTTCCAAGTGAGTTCGGGCATATACTGGAGTACCGGGGGGGGGGGGTTCCGGAACCCCCCGGGGAGTATATGGGCCCTAATGGTATTTACTGGAGAGAGAGAGAGGCAGCCAGGGCTGGCCGCACGCCCCCTTCCCCTCTGGTCCGAATTGGGCTAGGAAGGGGGGAGCGCCCCCCTTTCCTTGCTCGCTCTCTCCTCCTTCCTTCTCTCCTAGTCCAACTAGGGAAGGGGGGGGGGAATCCTACTCCTGGAGGGAGTAGGACTCCTACAGGGCATGCCATAGAGGGCCGGCCCGCCCCCTCCTCCACTCCTTTATATACGGGGGAGGGGGCACCCCATAGACACACAAGTTGATCATTGATCCCTTAGCCGTGTGCGGTGCCCCCCTCCACCAAAATCCACCTCGGTCATATCGTAGCTGTGCTTAGGCGAAGCCCTGTTTTGATAGCATTATCATGACTGTCATCACACCGTCGTGCTGATGAAGCTCTCCCTCGACACTCAGCTGGATCGAGAGTTCGTGGGACGTCACCGAGCCGAACGTGTGCAGATCGCGGAGGTGCCGTACTTTCGGTACTAGGACCAGTCGATCGTGAAGATGTACAACTACATCAACCATGTTTTCATAAAGCTTCCGCTTACGGTCTACGAGGGTATGTGGACAACACTCTCCCCTCTCATTGCTATGCATCACCATGATCTTGCGAGTGCATAGGATTTTTTTTGAAATTACCGCGTTCCCCAACAATGATGTCCGTCCAAGCATCTCTGTCCATCGACGTACCTATGCTCTTGGAAGAATGCCACTAAAGAAACTCCTCCTCAGGTGCAGGCATCCAATGCCCAAGCCCCCATGCCCCAAGACTGCATGCCAAACCTGCCGAGTAAACACACATCCCAGCAAGATATATCGCAGAGACTCAGGCTCCTGATCATAGAAGGGGCATGCCTGTGGATGCGATAGGCCCCGACACAACAATCAGCCAGCCGTCCAACATCTATCATACAGGGCTAGCCAAGCAAACATCTTACAGGTCGAAGGTGCACGCGAATGCCAAACCTGATCTGCTCCTGGTGCCGCCACGCGACTGTCAAAGAGAGCTTTGTAGGCCATTCAAAGCTGAGAAGCAGTAGTCATCCTCCCACATTTATATCAATACATTGACCGATCCCTCCTCAAGCGGAATGATGGTCGTCCGCTCCACCATGTGGAGAAACTCCCGAAGTGCATCTGCAATGAGATTCTGGCTAGCTGGTGGAGTAGAAGTATAATAATAACTTGTTGCAGGCCCAAGAGCATTTCAAGAAGCTCCCCTTTATCCAAAAAATTTCTATATTATAGGGGAGTTGGACCAAATAAACATCCTCAAACCGGGTATCCTTTCTCCAATAAATTATCGATAATCATTAAAAAAATAGTCCCAACTGAAGGGGAGTTGCATCCTTCCGATAATTTCTCAATTAGTGCCGACAACCATCCAATAGAAATTTCTTGTCCATATGCCATCGACATCATATGGTCGTCGTGCCCTCTGTGCCTCCTCAGCTCCACTTGGATATGCTCCGGTTGGTTGCTCTGAGAGAGAGAGAGAGGAGGGAGGGAGCAGGGGGGGAGAGAGATATTGGGGTGAGTCATCGGGGATCTGCTGAAGCAATACACCAAATAACCCCGTATTGGGATGCTTTATAGGGGAACTACTGGATATGTTCTAAGTAATTCAATCTATTCCTAGCGCAATAAAGGTTTTCGAGATAATAGAATATTGTGAAACCTAGACACCACCGTTTGCAATTAGGTTGCTTAATAAGAGGTGCCTAGATTTTCTCCTCGACCGGTCGACGCCGTAGGTTTCTCTGGTCTCCGCCAGCCATTGTAGCAGTGGAAGGATGGGGAAACCCCGGATCTGATAGTCCTAGTCCGTGTCTCGTAGGGTATTCAGATTTTTCGTTGCTAGTGAAGTTGTGGCATCGACGATGGGAATAATGGTTCATCGGCTTTCACCATGTTGGTGTCCTTCCTTGGAGTGGTGTCAACATGTTGGAGGATGACGTAGATCGTCACATGCTCTGGTCCTGCATGAGTAGTGCTTATTCTTGGCAGTGGCATCCTGTGGAGGGGAAGGCATTGCGATGCCTTTTTTGTCTTCTGGTTTCCATCTCCATAGGATAGCTCATATGATCATTGTATTGAAGAACAAGGTAGAAATATTGTAATCTAGCTACTGTTATGCACACATAGTCCAAGGAGGACTACTAACACATAGGCATGGTGGTAGCAAAGATGATGAAGATGGCTCTAGTAAAGGCCCCCCCAAGAGAGTACCTTTAGAAGCTATAATTTTGCCAATAGGTTTATCCATAGGATTTACAACACGATCCAAGTAAGCCTCACTCACAGGTAATCGAGTAATTCTTCTTGTTGTTTTTACAAAACTTCCCTCTTTTATCATCAACCCATTGCCCATTAATACAATCCCAACATTTTTGGATTCCAAATTCAGAGCAATACCCCTAGTACCTTATGCAAATTCGACTAATTCACCTGATATAATTTCACCAAGACTTATAATACGAGAAATCACCCCCACTTGAACTACGCGACCTATAATCTCAATCTCTATTTTCCTATTATATTGTTCAATATGTTCGCGTCAAGATCTCATGGCATGACTAGAGAGGTGCCCTTTTGATGGTTTCGGGTCAATATAAAGGAGACAAAAGAAAGAGGCGGTGGAGAGGTGCCCCGTGGGGCCCACCCGACCAAATGGCATGACTAGGGGCCTAGTTGTGTGGGTCCCACATGGACCACTCTACTGGCTCTTGGCTCCCCTGGCTTCATCCCGATCCAGAACTTCGAGATATTTTTGTTCCAATTTTTTCTAGCTCCCGAAGCGATGATTTTTTTGAAAACTCCAAATAACATGAAAATAGCAAATGGTGGTAGGCACTTGATAAATAGGTTAGTACAATAAAATTGATAAACATTACGCCAAAGTGATGCAATTAAGATATAAATATAGCATGAAAGAAGGAAAAATTGTAGACACATTTGAGATGTATTAGCATCCCCAGGTTTAATCCCCACTGGCCCCAAGCACGTAGATGATAAATAAATAACTTTTGATTCTGAATGTTATCTTACATAAACATGATCAACTTGACATAATTTATTTTTAACTCAAAAGAATAGGATGCAATGCAATAGTCCAAAACTGATAGTAGGCAAGTAACACTAAAACATGCTAGTAAATACACCCTTGCTTTTCATGATCGATGTTCAATCAATGTTTCCATCGCCGTTGCTTTAGAAAGGATGTCAAGTTCATATTCGAAACATAACATTACTTGGTCTTCATTGCATAATGGCAATCTTATCATAAACCAACCCAAAGCAAATCAAGTTACTTTGATTACGCAACACCATGCACTACACAATACCCATGCAATACTTGAGCGTGACAATTGAAAAAGTTGATGGAGTTGAAAAAAAACCTGGATTTTAAAAAAATCACTAAATGAAACAATTCACGGATTTGAAAAAAGTATACTAGAAAGTTAGTAGAAACTGAAAAAAGTTCAAGAAAAATTTGGAAAAAGATCATGAAGTTTAAAAAGATTCATAAATTTTAGAAAATTTCATAAATTTGAAATAATCTTCAAATTTTTAAAAATTGATAAATGGAAAATAAACAACAAAAAGGAAAAAAACATAGAAAACTTAGGTGGAAGAAAATAGAAAAAGAAAACAAAATGGATGGAATATGGGCCGGCCCGTTACTACACCTAGTGTAAGGGGGGCGCCGGTTGGCGAAATAGCATATAACCGGCGCTAATGTGGCGAAAAAGGATCCGGGCCTTCGCGGTGCCTAGAAAAACAAGCCCGATCCAATAATTGTTTGCTTCTTCCAGATGGAAAACTGTCTTTGCCCATTAGTTCCCTCCGCTTCAGGAAAAACCAGACCCGATTTCTCACACCATTTAAAATGTTAAAAATAAAATATTCAATTTAGAAAAACAATTATAAATTTCGAATTCCAACTATTCTGGAGAATTTAATAAATATTTGTGATTTTTTAGAAAATGTTCACAAACATAAAAAATGCTAATGAATATACCAAATATATAGACTGTAAGTAAACCAGAAAAATAAAATGATAAAAACAGGATAGACACCTGAAGAAAGAAAACAAAACTCAAGGAAAAGAAGAACACTGCATGAAAACCGAAGAAAATAAAAGAAAGAAAACCGCCGCTATGTGGCGTTGACGCCGAAGCTATTGATTAGGACGGCCCATCATGGTCCCTCTCCAAGCGAAGAATAGAAAAAGATAACCATTCTACACATTGAGCATATAATAGGAAATACTTTGTTCTTTTATTTCATTCGTTTGGTTTTTGTTCTAGATCTTCATGAACCATACAATTCTTGCGGCAAACCTTATTCTCCTCAAAAATTGCCTGAAAGAAAATTTGGATGCTAATGCGGCCCATGCTTCGTTCTTTTGTCAATTCTTTTACATTTTTCACATTTTTGTATTATTATTATTATTATTATTATTTTCCTTTCTCTATGTTTTTAAATTTTTGGACAATAATGAAAATTTATTTTAAGTATGTGAACGTTTAATGTGTGGTATCATGAACATATATTTATATATATGAATCATTTTTTTATCAATGCATAAACATCTATTCTATGAACATGTTCTCTCAGCCTTTTTTGCTGCTTTTCCTTGCAACGTTTACTTGCCGAGTTTTCCTGCCTTTTTGTTTCGGAAATGTAAGATACTTATATTTCTTATTTTGCAGAAAAGGCAAACTATATTAAGATTCAAGGACTACAGAAACATTCTGTGAAAAGTAAAAAAATAGAAGAGAGCCCTGGGATTCCACCACCACCTTCGACCTCCAGAATGAGTGGATTGTGGGCTGCCACAACTGCTCCGTGCTAGCACCGTCCAAAACTGTTATTGTGGCAGACGAGAAGTCATCGACACTTCATCCCTAAGGGACCGGCCCTCCAAAATCAAAGTTGACATTGGAATCAGAGACCACATGAAACATGTGGTAAGCAATCCAAACAATTCAAAAAAAGACATTGGAATCAGAGAACATCACTCGCTCGGGATTTGAGCACCGCCTCACATCCACCCTCGTTCCATAGTTGAAGAAAAAGAAGGGAGGCCAAGCATCGAGTCATGGTCACCAACCAGGCAACTCACCAACCCCCATATCAACACCAGAGCAACCAACCGGAGCGCCATCCTGCCGCTTGTACTAGCGCACATGCACCCATTGTACCTGCATAAACCGAGTCTGCCAAGACCAAACCTTCATGAGCCCCCCGTCGTTGCTACAAGCGCTACTGAAACAAGGACTGGGAGTGAATGGTATTATCCTGTCTTGAGGTCGCCGCCGCCACCTCGCCGCCTTGAGCTCGACACAAATCCTAAACAGACACGAAAGTATAAGAAAAACAAAGTAGAATCCCTCCCGCCAGCAGGACGAGAATCCACCTTTACTTCCATGGCCTCAAGGCCATCGAAGACGAGGGGAACCGACGATGGCACAGCCGAGAGTCGAAAACACCCAATTGCCTTTTTGTTTGCCCAAGAGCAAGACGAGGTAGGAAGACCGTACTATCATAATTGGCGCAGAATAAATTGTCTATGTTTATATCCTTGCAAAAATAAATAAAAAATGATTAAATATAAACATAGAACGACCATTTTTTCATTACACATATAAACATTTGATCTAGAGCCCTTTTTTAAACCTTTTTCGACATTGAAAAATATATATATTGTCATTACAATATGGCGAGCCCACTGATGAGAACCACGTACAGGTACAACTACTTCTATCTGTTGGGAATCGTTGCACGGAAAACAAAAAAACTTTCTATGCACACGCAATGATCTATCCATGGAGATGCATAGAAACGAGGGGGGGGGTGTCTACGTACTCTCATAGACCGTAAGCGGAAGCGTTTCATAACACACTTGATGTAGTCGAACTTCTTCACGCTTCAACCGATCAAGTACTGAACACATGGCACATCCCCGTTCTGCACACGTTTAGCTCGGTGACGTCCCTTGCCTTCTTGATCCAGCAAGACGGTGATGGTGAAGTGATCCTCGCAGGGCTTTGCCTAAGCACTACGAAAATATGACCGGGGAAGTAAACGATGGAGGGGGGCGCCGCACATAGCTAAATAATTGTCTGGGATGTGCTAGGGCGCCCCCACATATATATACGTGGGAGGGAGAGGGGGCTGCCAGGAGGCGCCCAAGTAGGCCAAATCCTACTTGGGGTCTCCCCTTGGCCGCGCCCCCTGCCATATTTGCCGGAGGGAGAAGGAAAGAGGGGGAGGGGGAAAGGAAGGGGGAATCATATTCCCTTTTCTTTCCTTTCCTCCTTCCCCTTTCCTTCTCCACCTTGGCTGGCCCATATGGGGGGGGGGCGCACCAGCCCGTTGTGGCTGGTGCGTTTCCCCTCTTCGCCCATAAGGCCCATGCTACCTCTTGAGCATGCGTTGGTTTTCCCTTGAAGAGGAACGGGTGATGCAGCAAAGTAGTGTAAGTATTTCCCTCAGTTTTTGAGAACCAAGGTATCAATTCAGTAGGAGATAACACGCAAGTCACCTAGTACCTACACAAACAATCAAAAACCTTGCAACCGATGCGATAAAGGGGTTGTCAATCCCTTCACGATCACTTGCGAAAGTGAGAACTGATAAAGATAGTAAGATAAATATTTTTGGTATTTTTTTTGTATAGATTGGAAAGTAAAGATTGCAAAATAGTAAACGAGATGCGATAATAAAAGAGATGCAATATAATAAGAAAGAGACCCGGGGGCCATAGGTTTCACTAGTCGCTTCTCTCATGATAACATGTATTACGGTGGGTGAACAAATTACTGCCGATCAATTGATAGAAGAGCGCATAATTATGAGAATATCTAGGCAATGATTATGAATATAGGCACCACATCCGTGTTAAATAGACTTAAATAATTCTGCATCTACTACTATTACTCCACACATCGACCGCTATCCAGCATGCATCTAGAGTATTAAGTTCATAAGAATAGAGTAACGCTTTAAGCAAGATGACATGATGTAGAGGGATAAACTCGAACAATATGATATAAACCCCATCTTTTTATCCTCGATTGAAACAATACAATATGTGCCTTGTGTTGGGTTTCGTAGTAATTTCAAAAATTTTCCTACGCACACGCAAGATCATGTGATGCATAGCAACGAGAGGGGAGAGTGTTGTCTACGTACCCACACAGACCGACTGCAGAAGCGATGACACAACGTAGAGGAAGTAGTCGTACGTCTTCACGATCCAACGGATCAAGCACCGAAACTACGGCACCTCCGAGTTCGAGCACACGTTCAGCTCGATGACGATCCCCGGACTCCGATCCAGCAAAGCGTCGGGGAAGAGTTCCGTCAGCACGACGGCGTGGTGACGATCTTGATGCACTATAGCAGCAGGGCTTCGCCTAAACTCCGCTACAGTATTATCGAGGACTATGGTGGCAGGGGGCACCGCACACGGCTAAGGAATAGATCACGTGGATCAACTTGTGTGTTCTAGGGTGCCTCTGCCTCAGTATATAAAGGACTAGAGGGGGGAGGCTGGCTGGCCAAGGTGTGGCGCGCCAGGAGAGTCCTACTCCCTCTGGGAGTAGGATTCCCCCCCAATCCTAGTTGGAATAGGACTCCTTGAGGGGGGAAAGAGAGAGAGAGGGGGGCCGGCCACCTCTCCTAGTCCTAATAGGACTAGGGGAAGGGGGGAGGCGCGCGGCCACCTTGGGCTGCCCCTTTCTCCTTTCCACTAAGGCCCATCAAGGCCCATATGGTTCCCGGGGGGTTCCGGTAACCTCCCGGTACTCCGGTAAAATCCCGATTTCACCCGGAACACTTCTGATATCCAAACATAGGCTTCCAATATATCAATCTTTATGTCTCGACCATTTCGAGACTCCTCATCATGTCCGTGATCACATCCGGGACTCCGAACAACCTTCGGTATATCAAAATGCATAAACTCATAATATAACTGTCATCGAAACCTTAAGCGTGCGGACCCTACGGGTTCGAGAACAATGTAGACATGACCGAGACATGTCTCCGGTCAATAACCAATAGCGGGACCTGGATGCCCATATTGGCTCCTACATATTCTACGAAGATCTTTATCGGTCAGACCGCATAACAACATACGTTGTTCCCTTTGTCATCGGTATGTTACTTGCCCGAGATTCGATTGTCGGTATTCCAATACCTAGTTCAATCTCGTTACCAGCAAGTCTCTTTACTCGTTCTGTAATACATCATCACGCAACTAACTCATTTAGTTGTAATGCTTGCAAGGCTTAAGTGATGTGCATTACCGAGAGGGCCCAGAGATACCTCTCCGACAATCGGAGTGACAAATCCTAATCTCGAAATATGCCAACCCAACATCTACCTTTGGAGACACCTGTAATGCTCCTTTATAATCACCCAGTTACGTTGTGACGTTTGGTAGCACCCAAAGTGTTCCTCCGGCAAACGGGAGTTGCATAATCTCATAGTCATAGGAACATGTATAAGTCATGAAGAAAGCAATAGCAACATACTAAACGATCGGGTGCTAAGCTAATGGAATGGGTCATGTCAATCAGATCATTCAACTAATGATGTGACCTCGTTAATCAAATAACAACTCTTTGTTCATGGTTAGGAAACATAACCATCTTTGATTAACGAGCTAGTCAAGTAGAGGCATACTAGTGACACTCTGTTTGTCTATGTATTCACACATGTATTATGTTTCCGGTTAATACAATTCTAGCATGAATAATAAACATTTATCATGATATAAGGAAATAAATAATAACTTTATTATTGCCTCTAGGGCATATTTCCTTCACCTTGCTGCCCCTGCTATCACTGGGAAAGGATACTGCAAGATTGAACTCCGTTTGGTTTTCCTTTTCTGCGATACTAAAAAATAAGGAAAAACAGAAACTAGCACTAGGCTCTAGGTTAATAGGTTAGTCCCAAAAATCATATAAAATAGCATATAAATGCATATAAAACATCCAAGGTTGATAATATAATAGCATGGAACAATAAAAAATTATAGATACATTGGAGACGTATCAAGCATCCCCAAGCTTAATTCCTACTCGTCCTCGAGTAGGTAAATGATAAAAACATAATTTTTGATGTGGAATGCTACCGAACATAATTTCAATCTAATTTTCTTTATTGTGGCAGAATGTTCAGATCCGAAAGATTCAAGACAAAAGTTTAATATTGACATAAAGATAATAATACTTCAAGCATACTAACCAAGCAATTATGTCTTCTCAAAATAACATAGGCAAAGAAAGCTCATCCCTACAAAATCATATAGTTTGGCCATGCTTCATTTCTGTCACACAAAATGCTCCCATCATGCATAACCCCGATGACAAGCCAAGAAATTGTTTCATACTTAGCCTTTTCAAACTTTTTCAACTTCCACGCAATATATGAGCGCGAGCCATGGACATAGCACTATAGGTGGAATAGAATGGTGATTGTGGAGAAGGCAAAAGGGAGGAAGATAGTCTCACATTAACTAGGCGTATCAATGGGCTATGGAGATGCCCATCAATAGATATCAATGTGAGTGAGTAGGGATTGCCATGCAACGGATGCACTAGAGCTATAAGTGTATGAAAGCTCAACAAAAGAAACTAAGTGGGTGTGCATCCAACTTGCTTGCTCAAGAAGACCTACGACAATTTGAGGAAGCCCATCATTGGAATATACAAGCCAAGTTCTATAATGAAAAATTCCCACCAGTATATGAAAGTGACAACATAAGAAACTCTCTATCATGAAGATCATGGTGCTACTTTCAAGCACAAGTGTGGAAAAAAGATAGTAACATTGCCCCTTCTCTCTTTTTCTCTCATTTTTTGTTTGGGCCTTCTTCCTTTTTATGGCCTCTTTTTTTTCGTTCGGAGTCTCACCCCGACTTGTGGGGGAATCATAGTCTCAATCATCCTTTCCTCACATGGGACAATGCTCTAATCATGAAGATCATCACACTTTTATTTACTTACAACTCAAGAATTACAACTCGATACTTAGAACAAAATATGACTCTATGTGAATGCCTCCGGTGGTGTACCGGGATGTGCAATGAATCAAGAGTGACATGTATAAAAATTATGAATGATGGCCATGCCACAAATACGATGTCAACTACCTGATCATGCAAAGCAATATGACTATGATGAAGCGTGTCATAATAAATGGAACGGTGGAAAGTTGCATGGCAATATATCTCGGAATGGCTATGGAAATGCCGTAATAGGTAGGTATGGTGGCTGTTTTGAGGAAGCTAAATGATGGGTTTATGGTACCAGCGAAAGTTGCGCGGCACAAGAGAGGCTAGCAATGGTGGAAGGGTGAGAGTGCGTATAATCCATGGACTCAACATTAGTCATAAAGAACTCACATACTTATTGCAAAAATCTACAAGTCATCAAAACCAAGCACTATGCGCATGCTCCTGATAACCCACAAGTATAGGGGATCGCAACAGTTTTCGAGGGTAGAGTATTCAACCCAAATTTATTGACTAGACACAAGGGGAGCCAAAGAATATTCTCAAGTATTAGCAGCTGCGTTGTCAATTCAACCACACCTGGAAACTTAATATATGCAGCAAAGTGTTTAGTAGCAAAGTAATATGATAGTAATGGTAACGGTAGCAAAAGGTAATAGTAGTAAAAGTAATGTTTTTGGTATTTTGTAGTGATGATAGCAATAGCAACGGAAAAGTAAATAAGCGGAGAACAGTATATGGAAAGCTCGTAGGCAATGGATCGGTGATGGAGAATTATGTCGGATGCAGTTCATCATGTAACAGTCATAACCTAGGGTGACACAGAACTAGCTCCAGTTCATTGATATAATGTAGGCATGTATTCCGAATATAGTCATACGTGCTTATGGAAAAGAACTTGCATGACATATTTTGTCCTACCCTCCCGTGGCAGCGAGGTCCTTATGGAAACTAAGGGATATTAAGGCCTCCTTTTAATAGAGTACCGGAACAAAGCATTAACACATAGTGAATACATGAAATCCTCAAACTACGGTCATCACCGGTAAGTATCCCGATTATTGTCACTTCGGGGTTAAAGGATCATAACACATAATAGGTGACTATAGACTTGCAAGATAGGATCAAGAACAGTCATAAATTGATGAAAACATAATAGGTTCAGATCTGAAATCATGGCACTCGGACCCTAATGACAAGCATTAAGCATAGCAAAGTCATAGCAACATCAATCTCAGAACATAGTGGATACTAGGGATCAAACCCTAACAAAACTAACTCGATTACATGATAAATCTCATCCAACCCATCACCGTCCAGCAATCCTATGATGGAATTACTCACGCACGGCGGTGAGCATCATGAAATTGGTGATGGAGGATGGTTGATGATGACGATGGCGACGGATTCCCCTCTCCGGAGCCCCGAACGAACTCCAAATCAGCCCTCCCGAGAGGTTTTAGGGCTTGGCGGTGGCTCCGTATCGTAAAACGCGATGAATTCTTCTCTCTGATTTTTTCTCCCCAAAACACAATATATGGAGTTGGAGTTGGAGTCGGAGAGGCACCAGGGGGCCCACGAGGTAGGGGGGCGTGCCCGAGGCACGCCCCCACCCTCGTGGTCAGGTGGTGGGCCCCTGGCCTTCATCTTTTGCAGGTATTTTTTATATTTTCCAAAAAGTTGCTCCGTGAAGTTTCAGGTCATCCAAAACAAGGGCAAAAGTGTTTGGAAAAGTAGATACGACGGAGACATATCAACTCCCCCAAGCTTAAACCTTTGCTTGTCCTCAAGCAATCCAGTTGATAAGCTAAAAGTGATAAATAAAAACTTTTACAAACTCTGTTTGCTCTTGTTGTTGTAAATATGTAAAGCCAGCATTCAAGTTTTCAGCAAAGATTATAACTAACCATACTCGCAATAACACTCAGGTCTCAAGTTTACTCATATCAATAGCATAATCAACTAGCGAGCAATAATAATAAATCTCGGATGACAACACTTTCTCAAAACAATCATAATATGATATAACAAGGTGGTATCTGGCTAGCCCTTTCTAAGACCGCAATACATAAATGCAGAGCACCTTTAAAGACCAAGGACTGGCTAGACATTGTAATTCATGGTAAAAGAGATCCAGTCAAGTCATACTCAATGTAAACTAATAGTAATGAATGCAAATGACAGCGGTGCTCTCCAACATGTGCTTTTAATAAGAGGATGATGACTCAGCATAAAAGTAAATAGATAGGCCCTTCGCGGAGGGAAGCAGGGATTTGTAGAGGTGCCAGAGCTCGGTTTTGAAACATAGGTGAATAATATTTTGAGTGGTATACTTTCATTGTCAACATAACAACCGAGAGATGGCGATATCTTCCATGCTACACACATTATAGGCGGTCCCCAAACAAAATGGTAAAGTTTATACTCCCCCTTCCACCAACAAGCATCAATCCATGGCTTGCTCGAAACAACGAGTGCCTCCAACTAACAAGAGTCCCAAGGGGATTTTTTTTGCAATTATTTTGATTTAGTTTGCATAAAGCATGGGACTGGGCATTCCGGTGACCGGCCATTTATCTCGTGAGTGAGGAGCGGAGTCCACTCCTCTTGAGAATAACCCGCCTAACATGGAAGATACAGACAACCCTAATTGATACATGAGCTATTTGAGCATACAATACAGGATATTTATTTGAAGGTTTAGAGTTTGGCACATACAAATTTACTTGGAACGGCAGGTAGATACCGTATATAGGTAGGTATAGTGGACTCTTATGGAATAACTTTGGGTTTTATGGAGTTGGATGCACAAGCAGTATTCCCGCTTAGTACAGGTGAAGGCTAGCAAAAGACTGGGAAAGGACCAGCTAGAGAGCGACAACAGTCATGAACATGCATTAAAATTAATCAACACTGAATGCAAGCATGAGTAGGATATAATCCACCATGAACATAAATATCGTGAAGGATATGTTGATTTTGTTTCAACTACATGCGTGAACATGCGCCAAGTCAAGTCACTTAAATCATTTAGAGGAGGATACCACCCTATCATACCACATCATAACCATCTCAATAGCATGTTGGCATGCAAGGTAAACCATTATGACTCATAGCTAATCAAGCATGACACAAGGAACTATGATCTCTAGTTGTCATTGCAAACATGTTTATTCATAATAGGCTGAATCAGGAAGGATGAACTAATCATATTTACAAAAACAAAAGAGGTCGAGTTTATACCAGCTTTTCTCATCTCAGTCAGTCCATCATATATCATCATAATTGCCTTTCACTTGCACGACCGAATGATGTGAATAATAATAATAGTGTACGCGCATTGGACTAAGCTGGAATATGCAGGAATTCAATAAACAGGAGAAGACAAGGCAATATGGGCTCTTTTTTCAGATCAACAATAATGCATATAAGAGCCACTTCAACAATTTAATCATGGTCTTCTCCTATCGACCCCCAAAGAAAAGAAAAAGAAATAAAACTATTTACACGGGAAAGCTCCCAACAAGCAAAAGAAGAACATGAAATCTTTTGGGGTTTTCTTTTTAATTACTACTACAAGCATGGAAAGTAAACTAATTAAAAGCTAAAACTATTTTTTTTGTTTTTCTTAAGGTTTATTAAACACACAAGAAGAAAGCATAAAAAGGAAAATAAACTAGCATGGATGATACAATGAAAAAGTATGAGCACCGACATCTAGCAATGAGTGTGTGAACATAAATGTAATGTCAGTGGGAAATATGTACTCCCCCAAGCTTAGGCTTTTGGCCTAAGTTGGTCCATGGCCACGGCTAGCCTGGTGGATATCCATAATAATAGTTGGGGTCATAGTGAGAAGAAGAAGAGGAAGACTCCGATTGCCACTGGCTGAGAATCATATCCGGATCCCACTGGTAGTTAGACTGTCGTGAAGGATCAACTTGTGGTTCCGGCTCTGGCTCCATGGCTGGTGCAGGGTTCCGGTAGGCGTGAATAGCCTTCAACGGAACAAGGTACTGGCCTGCAGATAAATCAAACAAAGAAGGAGCAGGCAGGGTAATAGTCTCAGGGTGATCTTTATTAAAGAATAATTTGTATTTAAGCTCTCCTTCCCTATTCTTAACAATAAAATCATGTGCCACCATACTTTTATAATCTAGATAAACATGAGGCAACACTTTTTCTTCCTTCTCATAATGCCTAATAGGTATGTTAAAATGTGCAGCTAGGCGTGAAGCATAGATGCCTCCAAAGATGGGGCCCTTGGTACAGTTTAGAGTTAACCGTTTGGCAATAATGCCGCCCATACTAACAGAGTTATCACCGTATAAACCGTGGAGCAAAATAATAATATCAGGGATACTAAGGTTTCCACAGTTTCCGCGACCAATTAAACAACGACTAGCAAATAATGCAAAATAACATAAAACAGGAAAATGTATGCTAGTGATTCGTGCATCAGAAACCTTCCTTGTTTCCCCTACAGTGATAGTATCAATAAACCCGTCCACATCATCGCGATGTGGTTCTTCTGTCTTGCCCTCAAAAGGGACTAAACAAACCTGACAAAAATCATAAAGTGACATCTCCTTATGCTCATCATATAAAGAAACTCCACCATAGGTGTTGAGCTCCCAGAATGGAAATGAAAGTTTTGCACAAAGATATTTGTCAGTAAGACATACTGATCGCATTGGTCGTGGAGGAAAGAGGTGAGGCCTGCATTCTTAGCCAATTCATGAAAATCTTCATAAATCCCGGCTACCCTCAAGAAATCATCGGAAGGCCATTCACACGCCCGAACCTCCGTGGTGCAAGGCAGCTTATACTTAGGCTTCGGTGCCTTTTCCTTCGAGCTTTGGCTCGATGAGCCCCTCAAAAGTCTCTTCCCCATTTTCTGAATTTTTTTGAATTTTTTAGTAACTTCAAAATAAAAGTAAACCAAACTCAATAATATTGATAGCAACTACTCCTACAAGTGCCTAGAGCCTATATCATGCATCAAAACTACTTGGAACCAAATAAATTTGACATGCAAGCTCAAGAACAGGGTCACCTAAGCAGCAAAAATTTGCAATGAATAAAGCACTAGAACAAAAACTAATTGGACCAATGGAGGAGTCACATACCAAGGAACAATCTCCCCAAGTAGTTTTGTGAGAGGTGCTTTGGGCAAGGAGATCGAAAATGGCAGCAAGATGAGCTAGAACTCGTGCTTGAGCTGATATTCGTGTTTGGGGGAGGAAGAAGGAGTGTGTGGGTGAAAGGATAAGTGGAGGAGGGCCACCGTGGGCCCATGAGGCAGGGGGGCGCGCCCAGGGGGTAGGGCGCGCCCTCCACCCTCGTGGGCAGGTGGTTGACCCCCCCTGCTGTGTTCTCAGTGCCAAATATTCTCAAATATTCTGGAAAAAAATCATATTTAAAATTCAGGGCATTTAGAGAACTTTTATTTTCGGGGTATTTTTATATTGCACGGATAATCAGATAATAGACAGAAAAATATTTATTTATATTTTATTTAATATAAATAACAGAAAGTAAAAGTGGGGTACAGAAGGTTGTGCTTTCTAGTTTCATCCATCTCATGCTCATCAAAAGGAATCCACTAACAAGGTTGATCAAGTCTTGTTAACGAACTCATTCCGAATAACATGGAACCGGAGAAATTTCGAATAACACTATGTTACCTCAACGGGGATATGCACATCCCCAATAATAAGAATATCATATTTCTTCTTGACAGTAGGAAGAGGAAATTCAAAGCCTCCAAATATAATCGATGGAATTTTTCCAATAGAGTTAATACTATGAACTTGAGGTTGTTTCCTCGGAAAGTGTACCGTGTGCTCATTACCATTAACATGAAAAGTGACATTGCCTTTAGTGCAATCAATAACAGCCCCTGCAGTATTCAAAAAGGGTCTTCCAAGAATAATAGACATACTATCGTCCTCAGGAATATCAAGAATAACAAAGTTCGTTAAAATAGTAACATTTGCAACTACAACAGGCACATCCTCACAAATACCGACAGGTATAGCAGCTGATTTATCAACCATTTGCAAAGATATTTCAGTAGGTGTCAACTTATTCAAAAAGTCTAGGATATAAAGAGAGAGGCATAACACTAACACCGGCTCCAAGATCACATAAAGCAGTTTTAACATAGTTTCTTTTAATGGAGCATGGTATAGTGGGTACTCCTGGATCTCCAAGTTTATTTTGTATTCTACCCTTAAAAGTATAATTAGCAAGCATGATGGAAATTTCAGCTTCCGGTATCTTTCTTTTATTTGTAATTATATCTTTCATGTACTTAGCATAAGGATTGGTTTTGAGCATATTAGTTAATCACATACGCAAAAAGATAGGTCTAATCATTTCAGCAAAGCGCTCAAAATCCTCATCATCCTTTTTCTTGGATGGTTTGGGAGGAAAAGGCATGGGTTTCTGAACCCATGACTCTCTTTCTTTACCATGTTTCCTAGCAACAAAGTCTTTCTTATCATAACGTTGATTCTTTGATTATGGGTTATGAAGATCAACAACAGGTTCAATTTCTATATCATTATCATTACTGAGTTGGGCATCATCATGAACATTATTTTTAACATTATTACTAGTTTCAGGTTCATTACCAGATTGAGTTTTAGCATCAGAAATAGAAATATCATTGGGATTCGCAGGTGTTTCAGCAACAGGTTCACTAGAAGCATGCAAGGTCCTATCATTTTTCTTTTTCTTCTTTTTAGACGAACTAGGTGCATCTATATTATTTCTCTGAGAATCTTGCTCAATTCTTTTAGGGTGGCCTTCAGGATACAAAGGTTCCTGAGTCATTCCACCACCTATAGTCAAAACTCTAACAACATTATCATTATCCTTACTATTCAATTCATTGAGCAAATCATTTTGAGCTTTAAGTACTTGTTCTACTTGAGTGGTAACCATAGAAGCATGTTTACTAATAAGTTTAAGTTCACCTTTAACATTAGCCATATAATCACCCAAGTGTTCAAGCATATTTGAATTGTATTTCAATTGTCTACCAAAATAAGCATTAAAATCTTCTTGCTTAGCCATAAATTTATCAAACTCATCTAAGCATGGGCTAGAAAACTTAGTAAATGGGATTTCAGCTTTATCATATCTATAGAGAGAATTTACCTTTACTACCTGTGTCGGGTTATCAAGACCATGAGTTTCTTCAATAGGTCATGGATCAAGATCATATGTTTCTTCAACAGGCGCTAAATTAAGACCGTGTATTTCTTCAATAGGAGGTAAATTCTTAACATCTTCAGGTTTAATACCTTTTTCTTTCATAGATTTCTTTGCCTCTTGCATATCTTCAGGACTGAGAAATAGAATACCCCTCTTCTTCGGAGTTGGTTTAGGAATAGACTCAGGAATTGGCTCCGGAGGTGTCCAATTATTTTCATTTGTCAACATATTATTCAATAGAATTTCAGCTTCATCCGGTGTTCTTTCCCTGAAAACAGAACCAGCACAACTATCCAGGTAATCTCTGGAAGCATCAGTTAGTCCATTATAAAATATATCAAGTATTTCATTTTTCTTAAGAGGATGATCAGGCAAAGCATTAAGTAACTGGAGAAGCCTCCCCCAAGCTTGTGGGAGACTCTCTTCTTCAATTTGCACAAAATTATATATATCCCTTAAAGCAGCTTGTTTCTTATGAGCAGGGAAATATTTATCAGAGAAGTAATAAATCATATCCTGGGGACTACGCACACAACCAGGATCAAGAGAATTAAACCATATCTTAGCATCACCCTTTAATGAGAACGGAAATATTTTAAGGATATAAAAGTAACGAGTTCTCTCATCTTTAGTGAACAGGGTGTGTAACATCCCGATTATCGGAATGTTTAAGAAAAAGTTTTCCAAAATTTAGGGCGAGAAAATTTTCGTTTGTTTTATTTGGTAACAAAGCTTAAATTGGAATTTTATAATTTAATGGATTTAATTTGAACTAATGTGAACCTAAATTAAAAATCGTGTTTAGTTCTTTTCTTTTACTCGGATATTATTATCTTGTCTTGGGCATATTAATATGCACCTTTGAATTTTCTTCGGTGCTTTTGATATTTGTTCGTGTTTCTTTCCTTCTCTAGATTTTCCTAAAGAGGAAAATCATTTTTCTTCTTTCAAACTCTAGGCCAAATTCCCTTGATCCAACATCTTTCTCTCTTCCCTGGGCATGCAACCTACGTTACTTTTCCATCAAAACTGAATGGCCTAGCCAATCTGTTTTTCTTTCTCTTTCTCAAATTCATTCGTTTTGTCTCACCCGAAATGGGGAAGCCCATTTGTTTTAATTCTATATGATGGGCCGCAGCTGACCTCTGTCTCTCTCCATTTTTACGTTTAGCCATGAAGAAACCTCCTCTCTAATTCCCTTCAACTCCCCATCGTTTCCAAACCGGCTAGTACATATAGGTGCGCCTCCACCTCCTCTTCCACCCCGCAGAAACTCCTACCTCTCCCTTCTCTTTCTCTACAGAAACTCTCTCTCCAAAGAATGGTGCTCCATGGACACCGGTGCTCGTTCCCGGTGACGTAGACTATCTCTGTTAGCACCCTTGCGCCCTATGGTTCATCTCCACACCACAAATCCATTCAGAGACGAAAGAACGCGTTCCGTCAACTACATGCGAAGAACTCAGCATGTTCGTCTACACTGTTCATCGAGTTCATCGGATCGATTCGTCGTGCTCGGTGAGTTTCTGTCCAATTACTTTTGCACATGCACTAAACCATGTTCAATCTATCTCCTCGACATCCTAGTTCGACCTATTTCTCTTGTTGGCCACGTCAACCATGCCATGTCCATGAATCGAGTCCATCCAATGGCATCCACATATTTCTTCATTTTTATTCATCGTATGACTTTGTTCCTAATAGAGGAAATATTCTCTATGGCCATAGAAGCCCGTTGGTAGAATAATCTTGCTTGTTGGGTCAATTGATTTTAGTTCAGGTTTTATCTAGTCGTTCTTGTTAAGTGTAACACTAGTTTTTAATATAGTTCTATATGATTTTGTGTAGATAATTCCGTGCATCATGTAGTAGTGAGATACACCTTTGTATTAGTTCTTATGTATTACTACCATGTGGAGTATTTAATCGGTCAACTTTTCTTGTTAGTATGTTATTTTATTATGTTCGTGATATGCCTACGAGTGTATGTTATTCGTCTTATAAATTTAGTGCGACGTAGGACTTGTTAGATTTATTTCTTTCACCGATTATAGTTATTCAAAAAAATTGTTCAACGTGTTATTTCATGTTGATATTTTTCTTTCTTGTGGTATATAGTTATGATATGCATATGTACATGTTTTTGCAAATTATTACCATGCGTAGGTTTATGTAGAATTACTGTAACCTCTGTGTGATTATGCAATACCTAATGTCTTGATTATTTCATTTTTGTTTAGAATGCATATATGTTAGATATTGATTATATATTCATTTTCGTCCATGCCGCATGTTTGTTTTGTTTGCAAATATGCCATGTCTACGAAAGATGTTTATATATTTTTAGTACGTGCTATTGCATAGTATTCTTTATGCTAGATGTCGAATGACATGCCTTATTGTTTGGATATGAGTACATTGTATTTCATAACATAGAATATTATTGGCTAGTTGTTCCTTTTATTTTATACATGTGTGTTATACAAGATTGCATGGATAGTTTCTCATGAAATCATTTAGTTTTGTATTGCTATATATAATTTATTCTTGCAAAATAGAATTTAGTTTATTTCATCTTGGTAACTATCATGTGTGTCCATTTACCTTAGTTTATTACCATGCCATGTTAGCACTTGCTCAAAGTCCTACTCATGTTTTGATTGTATGTGTTATATCATTGCTACTTTATATTGTATGACCAATCATATGGTTAATATTTGCTTGGTAGAAGTACATGTTAGTAGTTTATGGTCTCGTATATTTTAATTAAGTAGGATTCTTGCTTCAATATCGTGCCATGATATTGTGATTGTATAACTAGATGGCATAGAGTGTGTGTGTGTGTGTGCGTGCGTGTGTGTGTATGTATTCATGTATTAGATCATGCCTAGTTGTCCACTATGCAGTTGCAAGTGTAGGCTGTACAACATAGGAATTCTTGCCATCTTGTTACTCATTCTAGTATAGTATATTTCTTGATATTGCTGATGGCATGATTTAGTTGTTTAAATTGCCTACATGCTTAGTATGATGTGTCCATGTGTTTGCATGTTATAAACAACAATTGTTGTGTGCTACTTTCATGCTTCCATGTTCATGCGTGTCAACTAGTCTCATAGAGTTGTGTCCTATTTCCATGCTTTCTATTTATGTAGTCGATATAAACTAAGTTGGGTGTTGCATCGTATTATATTGGTATCGTAGTGTGGTATCTCGTGTGATGACCATCCATGTTTACACATCATATTAGTTTATCTGGTTATTGCATTGTTGTATGCCTAGCGTTTGATATGTTTTGTTTACCTTTCTATTGCATTATGATATGCCTAGACATCTTTCATGCAAGTAATCTTTCATGTCTTATGGTGTTGCGTGTGTTATGGTTGCTTAGTTTAGTTCTTTCTTATAGATGTTTAACTTCATTACATCTTAGTCTTATGAGTGTTTTAATACTTGTTGCTATGACTCTTATACTTAGGACGAGTCATATGTCATGTCAGTAGAGTTGTGCTTTGATCACACACTCAGTGTGTGTATCGTGCTTTATTATTGCAAGCATATGTCATGTCAGTAGAGTTGTGCTTTGATCACACACTCAGTGTCCTATACTCACATGCCTTGTGTGAGATGTGTGTTATTATATTAAGTTGTTTAATTAGTTTCTACCATAGTATTGGTTTGTCTTTTATTATAGAAATGCTTGCTAATAGTGGTTATGATTGATGTTTGAGTGCTTAACTAGTATGGCTTATAATGTTGGTTTGTTTGTCATATAGAATACTTGCTTTTGATTTATTATAGTTGTTGTTTATATTTGCTTGCTAATAACCATTGTAAATATTTAGATTCTATCTAAATATTTATTTGTGGTTAGCTTTCTTTTCCTTTATCATACCATGTTGTGATTGTGTAGTTATAATGCATAGGTTGGTTCAATTTCATGTGTGTTGATGCGTGTGCGTATGTTATATAGTAATTTCTTTTATAGATAGTCAGGTTGTGTAGCGGGCACTACTCGTGGTCAATAGCATGGTTCGTATTAGAACGTTAGACTTGTGGGGAAGCCTTGATTATCCATCATCAACCTAAACCCTATCAATTCATTGAGTCCTCTACTTACCTTCCAATCAATCTATCTCCTTTTGGAATCTCCATCTGATCAATATCTTGCTATCCATCCACCCTTAATTTGTTTTGGATGTTATTTGGATCACTTTTGTTTTAGTATTTATTGTTTGTCTTTTGCTATCGTTACAACGAGTAGGGAGTGACGACGGTATTGGACATGGACATAATCAGGTTATCGAAGGACTCAACAACAAAGGCATGCCTCCTTCTTTGATCATATTTATCCTATGTTTACAAAATTGCATTCTGTTTTATGGTTACTATATGCATGCTATTTTAATTCTTGTAGCTAGCATGTCGATTGACACATTACCTTGATCCGCTTGTCGCCTATTCAATTGACACCTGAGTAGAATATAGTATTCTAGTAGAGTAGAAATGCTTAGCCATGCTTATTACCCTATAGGTGCTTTGTTGAATGACCTTTGAGTCATTGACACTTGAAACTTATCGTTGAGCTAGGATGATTGGCCCTTGTTGATCTCCTCTACTCTCTTCTACTCTGGGTGAAACTTACCATCTGAATACTGGCGCGAGCGACAGCTGAATCAAGGATTGAAGGAGCAATTGGCTGCCCTTCACAGGTTGAAGGGGGCAATTAGTCGTCCGTGCCGCATAAGGCCTAATAAGTCTTGGATTTGAAGATTGTGATAACAGTACAACCACATGCTATATGGGCACTGGCTTGGTCAAGTAAGCTAGTCAGCCTTAGGTGTCGATGTTGCCGTACCGCAGATGGGATAGCTGCCTTGCGAGGAGTATCCTCGGCACAGATGGGGGGACCGGTTTGAGGACGTACTCTCAGTTCCGTGTGCCAGACCCGGTGGGCATGTCACATCTTTGGGGGATCTGGTCCAAAGACCTCGTCACAATCTCCCTGCCGGTATACCAAATGGCGTACTATACCAGCGGCCACTGGTGGCATCAAGACGATATTATGTCGTGTGGGTAAAGTGTACGACCTCTACAGAGTGTAAAACTATTCGAATAGCCGTGTCCACGGTCATGGACAACACATGAATCTTTCTTGACGTACAGGACCTGTCTTGCTTATTCCCTCTTTGCCCCTATTCTTGAAACCTATGAAGGACGTGAGTTGATCGAGGATCCTCACTTGATGAAAGTTGCTCTGAAGATAAAACATGTTTTCATCTAAAACTGCTTCCATCCAACTACTTTATTTGTTAAACAAAATTAGCTTTACGCAAATGAGCCATACAGCCTTCCTTTGAAGCCACATGTAGCTATTAGGTCCTTCCCCGAGGGAGGCATGTTGAGTACGTAATGTACTCATGGCAATAATTTTGTTGACAACAGAGTTGCATGGAGATGAAGGTGATGACTACGACTACTATGGCGATCCATAGGAGTGAGTTCACGTGGACTACATCGACTGCCTGTGGCTGAGATGGAGTCACTACGCATTGTACTTTCCGCTATTTTCTTGAATGTAATAAGTGTCATGAGACATTTATCTAGGTATGCCTTGTGGCAAGATATATTTAAAATTGTAATACCTTTTATGTATTATGCAATGATATCATTTCACTGTGTTGTCAACAATGATCCTGGGGTTGACAAATATACACAGGAGGGTCTGGAAGTTAATTCCAGGTTCTCACAGAAGGAATTTTTGTTAAAAAATATTCTCGTAGTCTTCTCCTTCACTATTTCTCTTCTTGACTTATCTTATTCAAGAAAAGTTTAAAATATACTTCTTTACCTTGTTCTTATAGTATGACACCCTTTCCAGCCCTTGGTGTTGAAAAGTCAGAAGTTTCTCAAGACATGCCAAGAATTTCAAACTTCAACCCCTGAAGCTCTGAGTAGCAACATTTTTCCAAGAGAAGACACTTTGAGACCTCAAGAAGGCAACAATCGTCGATCAAGTGCAGAGCTAGATGGCAGTTCCTTACCTCCCCTTGTAGTTGAGGGATAAATCTTGGTTCTTGGATCTTTCAAGTTCTTCATAATGATAAGCAGATATAAATCCCAAGTGACTCAAAGAATAGAGCTATGCTCCCCGGCAACGGCGCCAGAAAATAGTCTTGATAACCCACAAGTATAGGGGATCGCAACAGTTTTCGAGGGTAGAGTATTCAACCCAAATTTATTGATTCCACACAAGGGGAGCCAAAGAATATTCTCAAGTATTAGCAGCTGAGTTGTCAATTCAACCACACCTGGAAACTTAATATTTGCAGCAAAGTGTTTAGTAGCAAAGTAATATGATAGTAATGGTAACGGTAGCAAAAGGTAACAATAGTAAAAGTAATGTTTTTGGTATTTTGTAGTGATGATAGCAATAGCAACGGAAAAGTAAATAAGTGGAGAACAATATATGGAAAGCTCGTAGGCAATGGATCGGTGATGGAGAATTATGCCGGATGCGGTTCATCATGTAATAGTCATAACCTAGGGTGACACAGAACTAGCTCCAGTTCATTGATATAATGTAGGCATGTATTCCAAATATAGTCATACGTGCTTATGGAAAAGAACTTGCATGACATCTTTTGTCCTACCCTCCCGTGGCAGCGGGGTCCTATCGGAAACTAAGGGATATTAAGGCCTCCTTTTAATAGAGTACCGGAACAAAGCATTAACACATAGTGAATACATGAACTCCTCAAACTACAATCATCACCGGTAAGTATCCCGATTATTGTCACTTCGGGGTTAACGGATCATAACACATAATAGGTGACTATAGACTTGCAAGATAGGATCAAGAACACTCATATATTGATGAAAACACAATAGGTTCAGATCTGAAATCATGGCACTCGGGCCCTAGTGAGAAGCATTAAGCATAGCAAAGTCATAGCAACATCAATCTCAGAACATAGTGGATACTAGGGATCAAACCCTAACAAAACTAATTCGATTACATGATAGATCTCATCCAACCCATCACCGTCTAGCAAGCCTACGATGGAATTACTCACGCACGGCGGTGAGCATCATGAAATTGGTGATGGAGGATGGTTGATGATGACGATGGCGACGGATTCCCCTCTCCGGAGCCCCGAACGGACTCCAGATCAGCCCTCCCGAGAGGTTTTAGGGCTTGGCGGCGGCTCCGTATTGTAAAACGCGATGAATTCTTCTCTCTGATTTTTTCTCCCCAAAACACAATATATGGAGTTGGAGTCGGAGAGGCACCAGGGGGCCCACAAGGTAGGGGGGCGCGCCCTAGGGGGGCAGGCACGCCCCCCACCCTCGTGGTCAGGTGGTGGGCCCCCTGGCCTTCATCTTTTGCAGGTATTTTTTATATTTTCCAAAAAGTTGCTCCGTGAAGTTTTAGGTCATTCCGAGAACGTTTGTTTCTGCACATAAATAACACCACAGTAATTCTGCTGAAAACAGCGTCAGTTCGGGTTAGTTCCATTCAAATCATGCAAGTTAGAGTCCAAAACAAGGGCAAAAGTGTTTCGAAAAGTAGATATGACGGAGACGTATCAACTCCTAGGGGGATATATTGGTAGTAAAAGACCATTGCTCGTCCCTGACCGCCACTCATAAGGAAGACAATCAAAGAACACCTCATGCTTCAAATTTGTCACACAACGGTTACCATACGTGCATGCTACGGGACTTGCAAACCTCAACACAAGTATTTCTCAATTTCTCAATTACTCAACTAGCACGACTCTAATATCACCATCTTTATATCTCAAAACAATTATCAAGTATCAAACTTCTCATAGTTTTTAATGCACCATATATGAAAGTTTTTATTCTTCCCATCTTGGATGCCCATCATATTAGGACTAATTTTATAACCAAAGAAAATTACCATTCTGTTCTAAAAGACTCTCAAAATAATATAAGTGAAGCATGAGATATCAATAATTTCTATAAAGTAGAACCACCACCGTGCTCTAAAAAGCTATAAGTGAAGCACTAGAGCAAAATTATCTAGCTCAAAAATATAAGTGAAGCACATAGAGTATTCTAATAAATTACAGTTCATGTGTGTCTCTCCCAAGAAGTGTCTACATCAAGGATTATTGTGGTAAACTAAAAATTAAAGACTCAAATCATACAAGATGCTCGAAGCAAAACACATATCATGTGGTGAATAAAAATATAGACTCAAGTAAAGTTACCGATAGACGAAGACGAAAGAGGGGATGCCTTCCGGGGCATCCCCAAGCTTAGGCTTTTGGTTGTCCTTGAATTTTTACCTTGGGGTGCCTTGGGAATCCCCAAGCTTAGGCTCTTGCCACTCCTTGTTCCAAAATCCATCAAATCTTTACCCAAAAACTTGAAAACTTCACAACACAAATCTTAACAGAAAATCTCATGAGCTTCGTTAGTATAAGAAAACAAACCACCACTTTAATGTACTGTAATTAACTCATTCTTTATTTATATTGGTGTTAAAACTACTGTATTACAACTTCTATATGGTTCATCAAAACAGAACCTGGAGGTTTAGAATAACAGAATCTGTCAAAACACGAAAAACAGAATCTGTCAAAACAGAACAGTCTGTAGCAATCTGGAGGTTTAGAATACTTCTGTAACTCCAAAAACTCTGAAAAATTAGGAAGACCTAAATAATTTGTATATTGGTCTACTTCAGTTGGAATTGGTATTTTATCTCTCTCTGGTAAAAAACTAAAATTATTTTCGTGAGCGCATACTTTTTGTTTTTATCAGCAAGATCAAATAACAATCACCCAAGAAGATCCTAAAGGCTTTACTTGGCACAAACACTAATTAAAACGTAAAAACACAATCATAACAGAGGATAGATATATTATTTATTACTAAACATGAACAAAAAGTAAATAACAAAAATAAAATTGGGTTGCCTCCCAACAAGCGCTATCGTTTAATGCCCCTAGCTAGGCATTGATAATTTCAATGATGCTCACATGAAAGACAAGAATTGAAGCACAAAGAGAGCATCACGTGACAAACACATCTAAGTCTAACATAATTCCTATGCATAGGAATCTTATAGGCAAACAAATTATCATAGCAAGCAAAAACTAGCATATGCAAGGAAGCGGAAAGAAACAATAGCAATCTCAACATAATGAGAGATAATTTAGTAACATGAAAATTTCTACAATCATATTTTCCTCTCTCATAATAATTACATGTGGGATCATAAGAAAATTCAGCAAAATAGCTATCACATAAAATATTTTCAACACGATCCACATGCATGCAAAGCTCACACTCTTCCAAAATAGTGGGATTAACATTAACTAAAGTCATGACCTCTCCAAATCCACTGTCATAGAAAATTGCATAAGATTGAACATTCCCCAAATACGTGGGATCTAAAGTTGACACTCTTCCAAACCCACTTTCAATATTGCAAACATTATTATCAATCTTATATTCATCATCGGGCTTAAATAAAGTTTCATGATCATAAGAAGAATCACCCCAATCATGATCATTGCAACAAGTAGTGGGCATAACAAATCTAGCATCCCCAAGATTAGGGTTTTGCATATTATTAGCACAATTGACATTCATAGAATTTATAATGGCATCATTGCAATCATGCTTTTTATTCAAAGATCTATCGTGAATCACTTTATAAAGCACTTCATCAGAATTTTCAGATTCACGGATTTCAAGCAAAACTCCATAAAGATAATCTAGTGCACTCAACTCACTAGAAATTAGTTCATCATAATTGTATCTTTTAAAAATATTAGCAAGAGGTTGAGGATCCATAACAATAGATATTTAGCAAGCGAAGATGCAAGCTAATAGAAGGCACACGGTAACACGAGCAAACAGAAGGACGAATGGAAGAGGGCGAATAAAATGGCAAAGGTGAAGTGGGAGAGAGGAAAACGAGAGGCAAATGGCAAATAATGTAATGCGAGGGAGAGGAGTTTATGATGGGTACTTGGTATGTCTTGACTTGAGCGTAGATCTCCCCCGCAACGGCGCCAGAAATCCTTCTTGCTACCTCTTGAGCATGCGTTGGTTTTCCCTTGAAGAGGAAAGGGTGATGCAGCAAAGTAATGTAAGTATTTCCCTTAGTTTTGAGAACCAAGGTATCAATCCAGTAGGAGATAACACGCAATTCACCTAGTACCTACACAAACAATCAAGAACCTCGCAACCAACACGGTAAAGGGGTTGTCAATCCCTTCACGGTCACTTGCGAAAGTGAGATCTGATAAAGATAGTAAGATAAATATTTTTGGTATTTTTGTTGTATAGATTGGAAAGTAAAGATTGCAAAATAGTAAATGAGATGCGATAATAAAAGAGATGCAATATAATAAGAAAGAGCTCCGGGGGCCATAGGTTTCACTAGTGGCTTCTCTCATCATAACATATATTACCGTGGGTGAACAAATTACTGCCGAGCAATTGATAGAAGAGCGCATAATTATGAGAATATCTAGGCAATGATTATGAATATAGGCATCATGTCCGTGTTAAGTAGACTGAAATGATTCTACATCTACTACTATTACTCCACACATCGACCGCTATCCAGCATGCATCTAGAGTATTAAGCTCATAAGAACAGAGTAATGCTTTAAGCAAGATGACATGATGTAGAGGGATAAACTCAAACAATATGATATAAACCCCATATTTTTATCCTCGATGGCAACAATACAATACGTGCCTTGCTGCCCCTAGTGTCACTGGGAAAGGACACCACAAGATTGAACCCAAAGCTAAGCACTTCTCCCATTGCAAGAAAGATCAATCTAGTAGGCCAAACTAAACCGATAATTCAAAGAGACTTGCAAAGATATCAAATCATGCATATAATAATTCAGAGAAGAACCAAATATTATTCATAGATAAACTTGATCATAAATCCACAATTCATCGGATCTCGGCAAACACACCGCAAAAAGTATTACATCGAATAGATCTCCAAGAACATCGAGGAGAACTTTGTATTGAGAACCAAAGAGAGAGAAGAAGCCATCTAGCTAATAACTATGGACCCGAAGGTCTGTGGTAAACTACTCACACATCATCGGAGAGGCTATGGTGTTGATGTAGAAGCCCTCCATGATCGAATCCCCCTGTGGCAGATCGCCGGAAAAGTCCCCAGATGGGATCTCATGGGTACAGAAGGTTGCGGTGGTGGAAAAGTGGTTTCGTGGCCTGATAACCCACAAGTATAGGGGATCGCAACAGCTTTCGAGGGTAGAGTATTCAACCCAAATTTATTGACTCGACACAAGGGGAGCCAAAGAATATTCTCAAGTATTAGCAGCTGAGTTGTCAATTCAACCACACCTAGAAACTTAGTATCTGCAGCAAAGTGTTTAGTAGCAAAGTAATATGATAGTGGTGGTAGCGGCAACAAAAGTAAAGATAGCAAAACTAATGTTTTTGGTATTTTGTAGTGATTGTAACAGTAGCAGCGGGAAAGTAAATAAGCGTAAACCAATATATGGAAAACTCGTAGGCACCGGATCAGTGATGGATAATTATACCGGATGCAGTTCATCATGTAACAGTCATAACATAGGGTGACACAGAACTAGCTCCAATTCATCAATGTAATGTAGGCATGCATTCCGTATATAGTCATACGTGCTTATGGAAAAGAACTTGCATGACATCTTTTGTCCTACCCTCCCGTGGCAGCGGGGTCCTATCGGAAACTAAGGGATATTAAGGCCTCCTTTTAATAGAGAACCGGAACAAAGCATTTGCACATAGTGAATACATTAACTCCTCAAACTATGGTCATCACCGGGAGTGGTCCTGATTATTGTCACTTCGGGGTTGCCGGATCATAACACATAGTAGGTGACTATAGACATGCAAGATAGGATCAAGAACTCACATATATTCATGAAAACATAATAGGTTCAGATCTGAAATCATGGCACTCGGGCCCTAGTGACAAGCATTAAGCATAGCAAAGTCATAGCAACATCAATCTCAGAACATAATGGATACTAGGGATCAAACCCTAACAAAACTAACTCGATTACATGATAAATCTCATCCAACCCATCACCGTCCAGCAAGCCTACGATGGAATTACTCACGCATGGCGGTGAGCATCATGAAATTGGTGATGGAGGATAGTTGATGATGACGACGGCGACAAATCCCCCTCTCCGGAGCCCCGCACGGACTCTAGATCAGCCCTCCTAAGAGGTTTTAGGGCTTGGCGGCGGCTCCGTATTGTAAAACATGATGATTTCTTCTCCTTGATTTTTTTCTCTCAGAAAGCAAATATATAGAGTTGGAGTTGGCGTCGGAGGGCATCCAGGGGGCCCACGAGGTAGGGGGCGCGCCCTAGGGGGGGCGCCCCCACCCTCGTGGACAGGGTGTGGGCCCCCTGGTCTTCATCTTTGGCGAGGATTTTTTATTATTTTTTTCTAAGATGTTCCGTGGAGTTTCAGGTCATTCCGAGAATATTTGTTTTCTGCACATAAAACAACACCATGGCAATTCTGCTAAAAACAGTGTCAGTCCGGGTTAGTTCCATTCAAATCATACAAGTTAGAGTCCAAAACAAGGGCAAAAGTGTTTGGAAAAGTAGATATGACGGAGATGTATCAACTCCCCCAAGCTTAAACCCTTGCTTGTCCTCAAGCAATTCAGTTGACAAACTGAAAGAAAGAAAAACTTTTACAAACTCTGTTTGCTCTTGTTGTTGTAACTATGTGAAGCCAGCATTCAAGTTTTCAGCATAGATCATAACTAACCACATTTGCAATAATTCTCAGGTCTCATAATTACTCATATCAATAGCATAATCAACTAGCAAGCCATAATAATAAATCTCGGATCACAACACTTCCTTAAAACAATCATAATATGATATAACAAGATGGTATCTCGCTAGCCCTTTCTGAGACCGCAAAACATAAATGCAAAGCACCTTTAAAGATCAAGGACTGACTAGACATTGTAATTCATGGTAAAAGAGATCCAATCATAGTCACACCCAACATAGATTAATAGTGATGAATGCAAATGACAGTTGTGCTCTCCAGCTAGTGCTTTTTAATAAGAGGGTGATGACTCAACATAAAAGTAAATGGATAGGCCCTTCGCAGAGGGAAGCAGGGATTTGTAGAGGTGCCAGAGCTCGGTTTTGAAATAGAGATAAATTGTATTTTGACCGGTATACTTTCATTGTCAACGTAACAACTAAGAGATGGCGATATCTTCCATGCTAAACACATTATAGGCGGTTCCCAAACAGAATGGTAAAGTTTATACTCCCCCTCCACCAACAAGCATCAATCCATGGCTTGCTCGAAACAACGAGTGCCTCCAACATACATCAGGTCCCAGGGGGAGTTTTGTTTGTAATTAATTTTGATTTAGTTTGCATAAAGCATGGGACTGGGCATCCCGGTGACCAGCCATCTTCTCGTGAGTGAGGAGCGGAGTCCACTCCTCTTGAGAATAACCCGCCTAACACGGAAGATAAGGACAACCTTGGTTGGTACATGAGCTATTCGAGTATACAAAATAGAATGTTTATTTGAAGGTTTAGAGTTTGGCAGATACAAATTTACTTGGAACGGCAGGTAGATACCGCATATAGGAAGGTATGGTGGACTCATCTGGAATAACTTTGGGGTTTAAGGGATTGGATGCACAAGCAGTATTCCCGCTTAGTACAAGTGAAGGCTAGCAAAAGACTGGGAAGCGACCAACTAGAGAGTGACAACAGCCATGTAAATGCATTAAAATTAATAAACATTGGATGCAAGCATGAGTAGGATATAATCCACCATGAACATAAATATCGTAAAGGCTATGTTGATTTGTTTCAACTACATGCGTGAACATGTGCCAAGTCAAGTCACTTAACTCATTCAAAGGAGGATACCACCCCATCATACCACATCATAATCATCGCAATAGCATGTTGGCACACAAGGTAAATCATTATAACTCATAGCTAATCAAGCATGGCACAAGCAACTATGATCTCTAATTGTCATTGCAAACATGTTTATTCATAATAAGCTGAATCAAGAACGAGGGACTCATCATATTTACAAAAACAAAAGAGGTCGAGTTCATACCAGTTCTTCTCATCTCAGTCAGCCCATCATATATCATCATAATTGCCTTTCACTTGCACGACCGAACGGTGTGAATAATAATAAGAGTGTATGTGCATTGGACTAAGCTGGAATCTGCGAGCATTCAATAAACAGGAGAAGACAAGGCAATATGGGCTCTTGGTTAAATCAACTATAATGCATATAAGAGCCACTTCAACAATTTAATTATGGTCTTCTCCTACTGACCCCCAAAGAAAAGAAATAAAACTATTTACACGGGAAAGCTCCCAACAAGCAAAAGAAGAACAGGAAATATTTTTGGGTTTTCTTTTTAATTATTACTACTATAGTAGAACAATAAACTACTACTAATTTTTTTTGGTTTTTCTTAAGGTTTAGCAAACACACAAGAAGAAAGCAGGAAAAAGAAAATAAACTAGCATGGATATTACAGTGAAAAAGTATGAGCACCGACATCTAGCAATGAGTGTGTGTGAACATAAATGTAATGTCGGTGAGAAATACATACTCCCCAAAGCTTAGGCTTTTGGCCTAAGGTGGTCTATGGCCACGGCTGGCCTGGCTGATATCCATAATAATAGTTGTTGAGGTCGTACTGTGATGAGGAACAAGAAGGCTCCGATTGCCACTGGCTGGCAATCATCTCCGGATCCCACTGATAGTTAGACTGCCGTGAAGGATCAAAATGTGGTTCCGGTTCTGGCTCCTCGGCCGGTGCAGGGTTCCGGTAGGCGTGAATAGCCGTCAACGGAACAAGGTACGTGCCTACAGTCAAATCAAACAAAGAAGGAGCAGGCAGGATAATAGTCTCAGGATGATGTTTGTTAAAGAACAATTGATATTTAAGCTCTCCTGCCCTATTCTTAACAATAAAATCATGTGCCACCATACTTTTATGATCTAGATAAACACAGGGCAGCACCTTCTCTTCCTTCTCAGCATGCCTAATAGGTATGTTAAAATGTACGGCTAGGCGTGTAGCATAGATGCCTCCAAAGATGGGGCCTTTGGTACGGTTCATACTTAACCGTCTAGCAATAATACCGCCCATACTAAAAGTGTTATCACTTTATAAACTGTGGAGCAGAATAATTATATCAGGGATACTAAGGTTTCCACAGTTTCCGCGTCCAATTAAACAACGACTAGAAAATAATGCAAAGTAACGTAAAACAGGGAAATGTAAGCTAGTGATTCGTGCATTGGAAACCTTCCTAGTTTCTCCTACAGTGATAGTATCAATAAACCCAACCACATCATCATGATGTGGTTCTTCTGTCTTGCCCTCAAAAGGGACTAAACAAATCCGACAGAAATCATAAAGTGACATCTCCTTATGCTCATCATATAAATGAAACTCCACCGTAGGTGGTGAGTTCCTAGAATGAAAATGAAAGTTTTGCACAAAGGTATTTGTGAGTAAGAGATACTGATCGCATTGGTCGTGGAGGAAAGCGGTGAGGCCTGCATTGTGAGCCAATTCATGAAAATCTTCATAGATACCGGCTGCTCTCAAGAAATCATCAGAAGGCCATTCACACGCCCGAATCTCCGCGGTGCGCGGCAAATTATACTTAGGCTTCGGTGCCTTTTCCTTCGAGCTTTGGCTCGATGAGCCCCTCAAAAATCTCCTCATTATTTTTCTGAAATAATCTGATTTTTTTAGTAACTTCAAACAAAAGTGAACCAACTTCAATAAAACTGATAACAACTACTCCTACTAGTGCCTAGAGCCTAAATCAAGCATTAGAACTACTTGGAACCATATAAATTTGACATGCAAGCTTGAGAACATGGTCACCTATGCAACACAAATTTGCAAAGAATAAAGCACTAGAACAAAAACTAATTGGACCAATGGAGGAGTCACATACCAAGGAACGATCTCCCTAAGCAGTTTTGCGAGAGGTGCCTTGAGCAAGGAGATCGAAAATCACAACAAAAGTGGCTGGAACTCGTGCTTGAGTTGGTTTTTTGGGTTTGTGCAAGACAGAGGAAGAAGATGGGTGCTGGGATAAGTGGAGGAGGGCCACCGTGGGCCCACGAGGCAGGGGGGCGCGCCCTAGAGGGGGGGGGCGCCCACCACCCTCGTGGCCAGGTGGCAGCTCCTCCCGTGGTAATTTTTGCACAGTAAATCCTCAAATATTCCTGAAAAAATCATATTAAATTGGCATGGCATTCTAAGGATTTTTATTTTCGGGATATTTTTATATTGCACGGATAAGTCAGGGAATAGACAGAAAAATACTATTTTTACTTTATTTCTACTAATTAACAGAAAATATAGAGAGGGTACAGAAGTTTGTGCTTCTAGTTTCATCCATCTCATGCTCATCAGAAAGAATCCACTAACAAGGTTGATCAAGTCTTGTTAACAAACTCATTCCGATAATCATTAAACCGGAGAAATTTCGAATAACACTAAGTTACCTCAACGGGGATATGCACATCCCCAATAATAAGTATATCATATTTCTTTTTTACAGTAGGAAAAGGAAATTCAAAACCTCCAATTATAATCGATGGAATTTTTCCAATGGAGTTGATACTATGAACTTGAGGTTGTTTCCTCGGAAAGTGTACCGTATGCTCATTACCATTAACATGAAAAGTGACATTGCCTTTGTTGCAATCAATAACAGCCCCTGCAGTATTAAGAAAAGGTCTTCCAAGAATAATAGACATATTATCATCCTCGGGAATATCAAGAATAACAAAGTCCGTTAAGATAGTAACGTTTGCAACCACAACAGGCACATTCTCACAGATACCGATGGGTATAGCAGTTGATTTATCAGCCATTTGCAAAGATATTTCGGTAGGTGTCAACTTATTCAAGTCAAGTCTACGATATAAAGAGAGAGGCATAACACTAACACCGGCTCCAAGATCACATAAAGCAGTTTTAATATAATTTCTTTTAATGGAGCAAGGTATAGTAGGTACTCCGGGATCTCCAAGTTTCTTTGGTATTCCACCCTTAAAAGTATAATTAGCAAGCATGGTAGAAATTCCAGCTTCCGGTATCTTTCTTTTATTAGTAATGATATCCTTCATATATTTAGCATAAGGATTTGTTTTGAGCATATCAGTTAATCGCATATGCAAAAAGATAGGCCTAATCATTTCAGCAAAGCGCTCAAAATCCTCATCATCCTTTTTCTTGGATGGTTTTGGAGGAAAAAGCATGGGTTTCTGAACCCAAGGTTCCCTTTCTTTACCATGTTTCCTAGCAACAAAGTCTCTTTTATCATAACATTGATTCTTTGATTGTGGGTTATCAAGATCAACAACAGGTTCAATTTCTACATCATTGTCATTACTAGGTTGAGCATCATCATGAACATCATTATTAATATTTTCATTAGGTTCATGTTCATTACCAGATTGTGTTTCAGCATCAGACATAGAAATATCATTTGGATTATCAGGTGGTTCAGCAATAGGTTCACTAGAAGTTTGCACAGTTCTATCATTTTTCTTCTTCTTCTTTTTAGAAGAACTAGGAACATCAATATTATTTCTTTGAGAATCTTGCTCGATTCTCTTAGGGTGGCCTTCAGGATACAAAGGTTCCTAAGTCATGCTACCAGTTCTAGTATCCACTCTAACAACATAATCATTTTTCTTACTATTCATTTCATCAAGCACTTCTTTTTGAGCCTTAAGTACTTGTTCTACTTGAGTGGTAACCATAGAAGCATGTTTGCTAACAAGTTTAAGTTCACCTTTAATATTAGCCATATAATCACCCAAGCGTCTAATCATATAAGCATTTTCTTTTAATTTTCTACCAAAATAAGCATTGAAGTCGTCTTGCTTAAACATAAAGTTACCAAACTCATCCAAGCACTGACTAGCAATTTTAGTAGGAGGGACTTCAGCTTTATCATATCTATAGAGAGAATTTACCTTTACTACCTGTGTCGGGATATCGGGATCAGGATGTTCTTCAGTAAATAAAGAATTGAGATCATATGTTTCTTCAACAGGCGGTATATTAATACCATGTATTTCTTCAATAGGAGGTAAATTCTTAACATCTTCAGCTTTAATACATTTTTCTTTCATAGATTTCTTTACCTCTTGCATATCTTCGGGACTGAGAAATAGAACACCTCTCTTCTTCGGAGTTGGTTTAGGAATAGGCTCAGTAATTGGAGCAGGAGTTGGCTCAGGAGCTGGCTCATGAGGTGCCCAATTATTTTCATTTGTCAACATATTATTCAATAGAATTTCAGCTTCATCCGGTGTTCTTTCCCTGAAAAGAGAACCAGCACAACTATCCAGGTAATCTCTGGAAGCATCAGTTAGTCCATTATAAAAGATATCAAGTATTTTAGGTTTCTTAAGAGGATGATCAGGCAAAGCATTAAGTAACTTGAGAAGCCTCCCCCAAGCTTGTGGGAGACTCTCTTCTTTAATTTGCACGAAGTTGTATATTTCCCTCAAAGCAGCTTGTTTCTTATGAGCAGGGAAATATTTAGCAGAGAAGTAATAAACCATATCCTAGGGACTACGCACACAACCAGGATCAAGCGAATTAAACCATATCTTAGCATCACCCTTTAATGAGAACGGAAATATTTTGAGTATATAGAAGTAACGCGATCTCTCATCATTAGTGAACAGGGCAGCTATATCATTTAACTTAGTAAGATGTGCCACAACAGTTTCAGATTCATAGCGATAAAATGGATCAGATTCAACCAAAGTAATTATATCAGGATCAACAGAGAATTCCTAATCGTTATCAGGAACACAAATAGGTGAAGTAGCAAAAGCAGGGTCGGGTTTCATTTTATATCTAAGTGATTCTTTGTTCCATTTAACTAATAACCTCTTAAGCTCATATCTATCTTTGCAAGCTAAAATAGCGGCAGAAGATTCCATATCAAAAAGATAGCCCTCACGAATAACAGGCATATTTTCATCATCACTTTCATCATCGTATTCAGATTCAATAATTTCTTTTTCTCTAGCCCTAGCAATTTGTTCATCAAGAAATTCACTAAGGGGCATAGTAGTATCAGGCATAGAAGCAGTTTCATCATAAGTATCATGCATAGCAGAAGTGGCATCATCAATAACATGTGACATATCAGAACGAATAGCAGAAGCAAGTGTAGGTGTCGCAAACTTACTCATAACAGAAGGTGAATCAAGTGCAGAGCTAGATGGCAGTTCCTTACCTCCCCTCGTAGTTGAGGGATAGATCTTGGTTTTTGGATCTCTCAAGTTCTTCATAGTGTCCAGTAGATATAAATCCCTAGTGACTCAAAGAATAGAGCTATGCTCCACGGCAACGGCGCCGGCAATTAGTCTTGATAACCCACAAGTATAGGGGATCACAACAGCTTTCGAGGGTAGAGTATTCAACCCAAATTTATTGATTTGACACAAGGGGAGTGTGACACCCCTGATTTAATCATACACTAATCATACACGCAAACGTGTACGATCAAGATCAGGGACTCACGGGAAGATATCAAAACACAACTCTACCAATAAAATAAGTCGTACAAGCATCATATTACAAGCCAGGGGCCTCGAAGGCTCGAATAGAAGAGCTCGATCATAGACGAGTCAGCGGAAGCAACAATATCTGAGTACAGACATAAGTTAAACAAGTACGCCTTAAGAAGGCTAGCACAAACAGGGATACAGATCGAAAGAGGCGCAGGCCTCCTGCCTGGGATCCTCCTAACTACTCCTGGTCGTCGTCAGCGGGCATCACGTAGTAGTAGGCACCTCCGGTGTAGTAGGAGTCGTCGTCGAAGGTGGCGTCTGGCTCCTGGGCTCCAACATCTGGTTGCGACAACCAGGTAGAAGGGATAGGGAGAAAAGAGGGAGAAAGCAACCGTGAGTACTCATCCAAAGTACCCGCAAGCAAGGAGCTACACTACATATGTATGCATTATACGTGGACTGAACTGCAGAAAGCCGGGATAAGGGGGGATAGCTAGTCCTTTCGAAGACTACGCTTCTGGCAGCCTCCGTCTTGCAGCATGTAGAAGAGATTAGACTGAAGTCCTCCAAGTAGCATCGCATAGCATAATCCTAACCGATGATCCTCCCCTCGTCGCCCTGTGAGAGAGCGATCATCGGTTGTATCTGGCACATGGAAGGGTGTGTTTTATTAAGTATCCGGTTCTAGTTGTCATAAGGTCAAGGTACAACTCCAAGTCGTCCTATTACCGAAGATCACGGCTATTCGAATAGATTAAATTCCCTGCAGGGGTGCACCACATTCCCCAACACGCTTGATCCCATTTGGCCGGGCACACTTTCCTGGGTCATGCCCGGCCTCGGAAGATCAACACGTCGCAGCCCCACCTAGGCACAACAGAGAGGTCAGCACGCCGGTCTAAACCTAAGTGCACAGGGGTCTGGGCCCATCGCCCTTAGCACACCTGCACGTTGCGAACGCGGCCGGAAGCAGAACTAGCCCCCTTAATACAAGAGCAGGTTTACGTTCCAATCCGGCGCGCGCCACTCAGTCGCTGACGTCACGAAGGCTTCAGCTGATACCACGACGCCGGGATACCCATAACTACTCCCGCGTAGATGGTTAGTGCGTATAGACCAAATGGCCAAACTCAGATCAAATACCCAGATCTCGTTAAGCGTGTTAAGTATCCGCGAACGTCGACCAGGGCTAGGCCCACCTCTCTCCTAGGTGGTCGGAACCTGCCCTGTCGCTCCGCCTCAAAGATCCACTCGCGGGTGCTCCTACGAGCCGACCCGTCTTTAATCACCACATGTATCAGGTATAAAGTAAATAGTATATACCCGTGATCACCTCCCGAGTGATCACGGCCCGATAGTATAGCACAGCAGACGGACAAGAATGTAGGGCCACAGATGGAGATACTAGCATCCTATACTAAGCAAGTAGGATTGCAGGTAAAGGTATCAACAGTAGTAGCAAGGACAGGCTATGCATCAGGATAGGAATAACGAAAACAGTAACATGCTACACTACTCTAATGCAAGCAGTATAGAGGAGAGTAGGCGATATCTAGTGATCAAGGGGGGGGCTTGCCTGGTTGCTCTGGCAAGAAAGAGGGGTCTTCAACTCCGTAGTCGTACTGGGTAGCAGCGGTGTCGGTCTCGGTGTCTAGCGAGAGAAGAGGGGAAGAACCAATAAATATTTAAGCAAACAAATGCATAGCGATGCATGACATGACAAGTATCGGTGCTAGGGGTTCCCTAACGCGGTATGAGGTGATACCGGTGAAGGGGGGAAACATCCGGGAAAGTATCCCCGGTGTTTCGCGTTTTCGGGCAGAGGATCCGGAGGGGGAAAGTTGCGAGTTGGGTATGTTAGGGGTGTGTGGCGGACGAACGGGCTGCCTTTCCGGCTTCGTCTCGTCGTTCTGAGCAACTTTCATGTAGAAAGTATTTTCATCTGAGTTACGGTTTATTTTATATTAATTTTAAAGTTTTAATTCATTTTCTGAATTTTCTAGAATTGTTTAAATTGAATTGAAGACAGAATGTGCATTTGTTACCTAGTGTTACGCTAGCCTATGTGTATGACAGTGGGACCCGAGGGGCTGGTCAACCATTTTACTTTGACTGTTCAAAAGGTGAGGTATGACTCACATGTCATAGGCATCTAAATTAAATTAGTGTCTAGATTAGAATGGGGCCACATGTCATAGGCTAATAGGCTAATCTAGCACTAAACTGATAGTAGTACTAACTAAACAGCAGAATTAATCCTAGGACTAATCTAGCTAATTAAATTAGACCTAAATAGTTTGGGCCGGCCGCACACACACTCACCCACACATGCACTCACACGGCACACTCACACACACCACGCTGCATACACACACAGCACACAACACACAATGCTAGATGTTAAATCTGTTTTCTGTTATCAGAAGATAGCATTTTGTGATTTTCATAGGACTTAAACCATGCATCAAATGTATTTGGTTCAGTGGGATAAAATGGAGTTTGTCAAGTATACTACCTTCCTATAATTTTTTAGTACTGTTAACAATTGTTTTGGCAGAGTTTAGTGGCTGTCAAAAGGGTTACTCATCGTAGAATTAGAAAAGCTAGCCAGCGCTACAGTAACTGAATGTTACTGTAGCAGCAGCAGCACACGCAGAGCAGCAGTTGTAGGCAGCGAGCAGCAAGGGAGCGACGCGAAAGGGAGAGGCCCGGTGACGAGGAGCGGGATGCGGCGGAGCCGAGGCGAGCGAGGTCAGTGGCGGGTCGGACACGACGAGCGGCGACGGCGCGTGCGCGACGGGAGCAACAACAGCAGGCGAGGCAGGCCGGCGCGGCATGTGGTGCAAGTGGCCGCCGAGGGGTACGGGCAGTAGGGGCGCGGCAGGGGGCAACAGAGCCGAGGGGCGCGCGACGTGCATCGACGAGGCAAGCAGCCGGGAGGGAAGGCGCAGGGCAAGTGCGGTGGCTGCGGGCGTGCCTGCATACAAGAGGGCGGCAGGGCGCGCGACTTGGGGGGTCATGGGCGCGGCCGACGCAGGTGGCGTGCGGGGCCGCTAGGACGCGAGCGGAGCGCGGCCATGGGGAGGGAGCGGTGGCCGGATTCAGGCGCGACAACGGCGGCGGTCAGAGGGCGGAACTCGACGGATCGGCGACTACGGGGCACACGAGCTTCCCTGGGTCCCCAGGAGCTCGTCGGCGGGATGAAACGGAGAGGGGGAAGGAAGCGGAGGCTCACCGCGAGCCTGTAGTTGTGCTAGCGTGGGCTCGGGGTAGGAGCGGGGTAGCCGGAATCGATGGCGATGGCGGTGGCGGCCGAGGAGGAAGAAGTTGGTGCGGGCATCGACGAGGTGGCCTCCCGTCTCCGATCCAGTGGCGAGGTAGACGAAGAAGACGTCGGCGGAGCTGATGGACACGGCGGTGCGGTGCGATGAGGAAGGTGGCCTCGGCTACCCAACGACCACGGCCATGGGAGCGTTCGGATGGGGCGGATCTGATGAGGGGGGAGAGAGGCCGAGAGGGAGCGCGAGGTGGAGTGGGGAGGAGAACCCGAGGAGGCGCGGGCGTGGCGTTCTTATCCGCCCGCCGTCGACGACGAGGTGGTCGGGTGGGAACGTGCCCCTGTTCCGACCCTGGTCAAGGGAACAGGGAAGGGAATGGCAGGGGGCGGGCCGGCTGGGCCGGTGTGGGCTGGCCGGCTGGGCCGTTGGCCCAGTTGGCCCGGGGGTTTTCCCTTTTCCCCCCTTTTTTTGTTTTAGTCTTTGTTTTTATTTATTTTCTTTTTTTTGCTTTCTATTATAGTTTCATTCATTTTAGTTTTATAAAATACCAAGTTAGCAGCTAAATTAGTATCTTTAATATTGGCCATTACCAAACCTGGTTTGGACCGAAAATAAGTTAGTTTAATATTTTCATAATATAAAAAGTAATTAAATTATTATTTCAGCCACCGTTTTTATTTAGTTTATGGAATTTAAACATTTTGATAAAGGTTGGCTACACCACCAAAGTTAGTTAGGGATTATTTGCCATATCATGAACATTTTAGTTTTCATGTTTGAGAAGTTTAGAGTTCCACTTGTTATTTGAATTTGAATGGGACTTGATTCACCGCGAGACTAAAAACAGTGACCGTGGTGATGTGGCATCATTAGTAAAGGGTTACTGTAGCTTAACTATCCGGGCGTCACAGGGAGCCAAAGAATATTCTCAAGTATTAGCAGCTGAGTTGTTAATTCAACCACACCTGGAAACTTAGTATCTGCAGCAAAGTGTTTAGTAGCAAAGTAATATGATAGTGGTGGTAGCGGCAACAAAAGTAAAGATAGAAAAAGTAATGTTTTTGGTATTTTGTAGTGATTGTAACAGTAGCAGCGGGAAAGTAAATAAGCGTAAACCAGTATATGGAAAACTCATAGGCACCGGATCGGTGATGGATAATTATGCCGGATGCGGTTCATCATGTAACAGTCATAACATAGGGTGACACAGAACTAGCTCCAATTCATCAATGTAATGTAGGCATGTATTCCGTACATAGTCATACGTGCTTATGGAAAAGAACTTGCATGACATCTTTTGTCCTACCCTCCCGTGGCAGCGGGGTCCTATCGGAAACCGGAAGAAAGCATTAGCACATAGTGAATACATGAACTCCTCAAACTATGGACATCACCAGGAGTGGTCCCCATTATTGTCACTTCAGGGTTGCCGGATCATAACACATAGTAGGTGACTATAGACTTGCAAGATAGGATCAAGAACTCACATATATTCATGAAAACATAATAGGTTCAGATCTGAAATCATGGCACTCGGGCCCTAGTGACAAGCATTAAGCATAGCAAAGTCATAGCAACATCAATCTCAGAACATAATGGATACTAGGGATGAAACCCTAACAAAACTAGCTCGATTACATGATAAATCTCATCCAACCCTTCACCGTCCAGCAAGCCTACGATGGAATTACTCACGCACGGCGGTGAGCATCATGAAATTGGTGATGGAGGATGGTTGATGATGACGACGGCGACGAATCCCCCTCTCCGGAGCCCCGAACGGACTCCAGATCAGCCCTCCTGAGAGGTTTTAGGGCTTGGCGGCGGCTCCGTATCGTAAAACGCGATGATTTCTTCTCCTTGAATTTTTCTCTCGGAAAGCAAATATATTGTAGCGACCCGACCCGAATGGATCAAGTCTCTGTGCTTAAGTGTCATCCCTGGATAAGTATGCTGACACACACAGTACTCGAGGATTTATAATAGAGGTAAATCACATGTAAAAGTAACATAAATACTATTACCTCAATCCAAAATAGCGGAAGTAACAAGGTTGTGGATTCCCATCAACACCAACGACAAAGTTGAGTGTAGAAATCGTACCCTAACGTATCACTTACTCGTCGTAAGATAATCCTGCAACATGAGACGTTGCAGCCACAAAGGGTCAGTACATTGAATGTACTGGCAAATTCACACCATAGAGAATGATGAATAAAGGCTATCACTACATGCATATTTGGCTGGTGGAAAAGCTCTATCTTTATAAGGTTTTTGTGAAAAGCCAATTTTTTCCTACTGCAAAGGAATAAATTTTATTTAACTATCATGGTGGTTGTTAAACATTGAGAATGATTGACAACATTCTCAATCCCAATTAAGCATCATCATTAAAACCCAACAATATTCATTTAAAGTAACGTGATGAGATTCACATGATAATCCAGGTACTACATACTCAAGATGTCCATAACCGGGGACACGGCTAATCATGATTAGTTTATACACTCTGCAGAGGTTTGCGCACTTTTCCCCACAAGACTCGATCGCCTCCGTTTGGTTTCTCGCACTACACGGTGTTTGAGAAACGGATGACCGAGACATAGTCTTTCAGAAGTGCTAGCACCTTACGATGGATAGACCGTTACACCTACTTTCCCCTACATATGCTAGTCTACCCTGTAAGAGTTCACATGACTTAATCAACTATGCTAGAGCCCATAATAGCTTGTGGCTGCACACGGAAGTTTCTAGTATGAAAAATCTCATGATCCCTTTGAGCCTGGGTGGCGGTCCATAAAAAAACAGGCAATCCTGGTATACCCAGGTGCCTAGACAGGCAATCCTGGACTACCCAGGTACCTCAATCCACCCAGATGTGTGTTTAAGTTGCCACCTTAAGTAAACCATTAATTAACAATCTCACATCTGTCATGAATACTCTCAAAACCCAATCCACGTCTACGAGCATAGCATGGCAGTATAAGCATAACGTAATAGTAACTCCCAAGGTTTGAATGCAGGTCAATAGGTTCCTACCTCATCAAATACTTCCCAATACCCACATGTTATCAATCCTACTCATGCAATGTTCGAGGGTGAAACTAATGCATAAAAACTGGGTATGAAAGGGGATATGATCAAAGTGTGAACTTGCCTGCAATGTTGATGAAGATGATTCGCACTCAAAACTCTTGATAGCTCTACTCGTCACACTCCGGTCAATCTATCGTAATCAAGCAATAGTAACCACACATAAGCAATCACTCAAAAGACCAGAAAGATCGAAGCAGACGTTTCAGAAAACATCAAACCAAGCAAATAACTCTTGCAACATAAAACAATTTCTAACAGTACCAAAATTGTATGAATTTGGCCTTATCAGAAAGTTTAGGTCAAGAGCTTTGATTTGCAAAAAGAATCAACTCAAATGAAGTTACGGATAAAAAGATATGATCAAAAGAAGTTTGAATATGAATCTGAACAAAATTCGAAATTTAAAAATTTCAAAAAGTTGATGTGACAGGTTCACTGGATAGGTGAAAACAAGACGAAGCTATAGACGCTGGTTTATCTAATTTGGATAAACGAGTGAAAAGTTATGGCTATTTGAAAAATCAGGGCCAAACTGTTTTACGAAAGAAAAAATAGCTACGGTTAATGTCTAACGTATATATACGTAGACTAATTGATAATCTAATTATTCTATCGTATTAGTCTAAAAGCAATAAACTACGGAAGTATATGAAGAAGAAAAAAAAAGAAAGAAAGATACCTTTATAAGGCAGAGAAAAGACGACTTTGGAGAGAGGAGACAACTTCCAGAAGTCGCGCCGGAGAGGAGAAAAATATTTTTCTTAAATGGATCTAGTCAAACGAAAATATTGATTTAACCCGAATCAGATGATTTTTGGAGGTTCTATGGGTCTATATTTATTGGTGGAAAAGAGGCTTAAGGATCAAAGGCTAGGCAATGTGGGACTAAACGTAGACGAAAATATACGAAACAGAGAAGAAAAGAGGCGGATGGGCCTAAAGGCCTTCGGCCGGCCGCACGCGCACGCCGCGGCTGCGGTTTTTTTTACAAAATTCGCCCTTAAAAAAAATAAAAAAAATAAAAAGGCTGAGTGGGCCTGGCCCATTTAAGAGAGAAAAAAAACAATGGGGCGCCAGAAGCTACTATATTGCGCACGTGGGCGACAGTTAGTTTCAGGCGCGCGCGCAGTTTTTTTTAAACAGAATGCGATAAACTGAAAAACGAAAATAAAAACAAAACTTTATATAGGCATATTATATATCAAAATTTTCAGAAAAAGATTTTCTACAAGATGGACATTTTCCTAGCATTAAATAAAATTCACACAAATTCAGATAATTCAAAGAGTGCTACTGATCTAATAAAATCCAATAAAAAAATCATTTAAAAAATACCAAAATGATTTCAAATTAATTTTCTCCAATTTTCTATTGTAGGGAATCATTTTACCCTATTTTCCATGTATTTTCTTTTTGAAGAAAAATAATTTGAACAAAACTCAAATAAATCCAAATTGAAAATTTATTCCAAAAGGACTTTGAAATTGATCCTTTGAAACTCCCAACTGATATTTCATATAATTTGAAGAAGTCATTTTATCTTCGCTCATGAAAATCATTGAGTTGCATAAAGTTTCAGAGTTGGAAATATTCTCAAATGGAATTCAAATATTTTCAACACCCCTTGTCATTTAAATAAATGGAAGAAGTCATGTCATCTTCTCTCCAGGGTTTTGTGATGAAAAGAATTTGAATTCACGGAGATCATAAAAGCAGAAAAGTTTGAGAAAGTCCTTTTATTCCCTCTCATTTAACTTTCAAAAAGTTTCGAATTTCACTCAATCAATCACGCAACAATCATACAATAAATCAATCTATCTATTTATTATAACATTCCAAAATTTAGAATTTTGGGATGTTACATATATAGAGTTGGAGTTGCGTCGGAGGGCATCCAGGGGGCCCACGAGGTAGGGGGGCGCCCCCCACCCTCGTGGACAGGGTGTGGTCCCCCTGGTCTTCATCTTTAGCAAGGATTTTTTATTATTTTTTCTAAAATGTTCTGTCGAGTTTCAGGTCATTCCAAGAATATTTGTTTTTTGCACATAAAACAACACCATGGCAATTCTGCTGAAAACAACGTCAGTCCGGGTTAGTTCCATTCAAATCATACAAGTTAGAGTCCAAAACAAGGGCAAAAGTGTTTGGAAAAGTAGATACGACGACGTATCATGGCCCCCCTGATGTTTTTAGCTTATAAGAGTATATATAGGTGAAAGAAGTACGTCAGTGGAGCTCCGTGGGGCCCACGAGGGTGGAAGGCGCGCCTTCCTATCTCGTGGAAGCCCCACGGAATTCCAGACTTCCACTCGAAGTCTCCTGGTTTGCATTTGTTCCAAGAAATATCCCCGCGAAGGTTTCGTTCCGTTTGGATTATGTTTGATATTCCTTTTCTGCGAAACACTGAAATAGGCAAAAAAAAACAGAAACTGGCACTGGGCCTCCGGTTAATAGGTTAGTCCCAAAAATAATATAAAAGAGCATATTCAAGCCCATTAAACATCCAAAACAAATAATATAATAGCATGGAACAATCAAAAATTATAGATACGTTGGAGACGTATCAACCCATATCTTTTGCTGGGGGTGCCCGGAACCCCTTCCGGTGACCCGATATGTACCTGGTGCCTCCGGAACACTTCCAGTGTTCGAATACCATCATCCTATAAATCAATCTTTACCGCTCGACCATTTTGAGATTCCTCCTCATGTACGTGATCTCATCCGGGACTCCGAACAACATTCGGTCACCAAATCACATTACTCATATAATACTATATCATCGTCGAACGTTAAGCGTGCGGACCCTACGGGTTCGAGAACTATGTCGATAACCAATAGTGGAACCTGGATGCCCATATTGGCTCCTACATATTCTAGGAAGATCTTTATTGATAGAACCGTTATGACAACATACATAATTCCCTTTGTCCATCGGTATGTTACTTGCCCGAGATTCGATCGTCGGCATCTTTATACCTAGTTCAATCTCGGTACCGGCAAGTCTCTTTACTTGTTCCATAATACCTCACGTCGTGACTAACTCCTTAGTCATTTGCTTGCAAGATTATGATGTGTATTACCGAGAGGGCCCAGAGATACCTCTTCGATACTCATAGTGACAAATTCCAATCTATGCCAACTCAACAAAAACCTTCGGAGATACCTATAGAGCATCTTTATAATCACCCAATTACATTGTGACGTTTGATGGCACACAAGGCATTCCTCCGGTATCCGAGAGTTGCATAACCTCATAGTCGAAGGAATATGTATTTGACATGAAGAAAGCAATATCAATAAAACTGAACGATCATTATGCTAAGCTAATGGATGGGTCTTGTACATCACATCATTCTCCTAATGATGTGATCCCGTAGTCAAATGACAACACATCTCTATGGTTAGGAAACCCTAACCATCTTTATAAAATGAGTTAGTCTAGTAGAGGCTTACTAGGGACATGGTATTTGTTTATGTATTCACACATGTATTTAAGTTTCCGGTCAATACAATTCTAGCTTGAATAATAAACCTTTATCATGATTTAGGAAATATAACAATAACCATTTTATTATTGCCTCTGGGGCATATTGCCATCAATCTCCCACTTGCACTAGAGCAATAATCTAGTTCACATCGCCATGTGATTAACACCCAAAGAGTACCAAGGTGTGATCATGTTTTTCTTGTGAGAGAAGTTTAGCCAACGGGTCTGCCACATTCAGATCCGTATGTATTTTGTAAATTTCTATGTCTACAATGCTCTGCATGGAGCTACTCTCACTGGTGCGCGTCGGTCCTAAACAAACGGTTTAAAACCCCTTTCCATGACGACATTTGGAATCGTCGCCAAGTGAGTGTGGGCGATAGGGGGGTCCTTCCCACACGACCCAGAAAGTGTCGGGGATAGGGCCCCTACAATACTCCTACTCGTTTCTGCTCACATTGCCATCGTAGTCGGTATTCTGTGGTGCTACGTCTACGATGCATGGCCCATCATAAATGGTTCACTATTATAGAACATGTATGACGCGCCGCCCATAACAAACGGTTCACCGTTAAGAAGATTAGCTAATCGTCGTACGAGTGTCGGACAAGATTACGAAACGTCGAACCATCGTAACATCATCGTACACGACAACTATCGCACACGCTATTCTGTGGTGCAACGTTTACGATGCATACTTCATCAGAAATAGTTCATGGTTTCAAATCATGTATGATAAGGCAACTAACACAAACATTTAGTTTGCCCGCACCGTTTGTGATATTGTCTGACATCGCACACGCTTTGCAAACGGCAACTGTGTGCATGCTTGCACACGTTTCCTCTCTGTGAATTGTCTCTGATTATGGTGCATATCGCAAACATTTGTGTTTTACCAACCGTGTGTGCCGTAACAACCTAGAGAGCGTAATTCTCACCGTAATTTAATTGCTGCTTTTCCAAATTGTACCGGATTTGGATTTGAATTTGAATGTATGCTACAGCTTTATTCATATCCATCAGGTTCAAATAACCAATGCATTATTTGACTCATAGGTAAATATGTTCAAGAACTACATAAGTACAAAATAAAGAATGATGAACCACAGTTGTATACTTGTACTATTAAAGACGGTAAAGAAAGAGGTGAAATATATTCTGGTTGCTAAACAAGGTGAAGTGGAATGCCCATATTGTGCCCTCCTCCATGCAGAAGGCACACATAGGGATGGCAATGGGTCGGGTTTGGGGCGGGTGGAGCTGGTCCAAATCCAACCCATGACCCATCTTTCTACCCTCTGCACATCCACCAAATTAGCCATGGGCACAACTTGTGCCCATGCCCAAACCCGCTGGATACCCACATACCCATGGAGCTCCATGGTCATAGAAAATTTAGCATGAAGCCTTCCCAAACATCAAATTAACTCATCATCATTCACTCACAAATGACAACATAAGCTACATGCATAAGTAGGTAACAAGTAATACGATGAGTCCTTCAGTGTGACATACCAGCGCTTGATTCTGCAGCATATAGCTCATGGCACAAGTTGCATATTTCCTGCTATTTCCCATTAATTCATTCTTTCTACTATCACTGGCATATGGCCCCACATGTCATATGGGTATCCATTGGATATCCATGGAGCACAAACTATAACCATGCCCAACCCGGCTGTTCGTGGGTATCCATATCCACGGACCCATGGGCAGAAATGTTCTCCATACCCTTGCCCAACCGGGTCGGGTATCTAGATCCATGGATAAAATTGCCATCCTCAGGCACGGACGACTCTAGTCCAACCCCCTGTGATGGCCGACCGCCCATCCTTCACGGTCTTCATGAAAACATCTAGATAATCATCATGTTCTGGTAGAAATACTTTAACCTTTGCATGCCCACCAATCATGTAGTTTGAGCGGTAATCTTGAGTAAACTGCTTTGGCAACCACTGCAAAGGAAAAAGATTCAGACGTTGTCATCTAACATAATTCATTATGGGCAGTAAAAAGAAGGCTGTAGAGTTCTTACTTACCATCCTGCAGTTCGCTGTTGTCTTGGATAAAGTGTAAACAAATAGTTTAATTTCCATCTTTGGACCCATTTTACTAGCAATCTTTATCAGCTTCCTCACTTGATGCTGGTTCATCGATATCTCATTGCCCCATACGCAGAAAGGGTCAAAACGCGGATCTTTACCAATTACATATGTACCTAAAAGCACCAAGTTAATATTAGAAGTTAAACAATAATTGCACAATGATGTAGTACAACACTCTTTTATAATATGTCTATATACATCCGTATGTGGTAGTACATTTGAAATCTCTAAAAAGACAAATAGTTAGGAACGGAGGGAGTATCTTATAACATCCAATATACTCACATATTAGATGAATTAACATCTTATATTATGGGCCGGAAGGAGTTTAATTCATTCTTACAAATTATCTGCTGCTGTATCCACATGTTACAATTAGTTTGAGCTAGTTTGGGCTCAAATAGCCCTAAAGTATATCTAAACAAGAGGGCTAGTTTGAGCTAGTTGCATCTATAACCCACCCAAAAAACTAGTATCCAACCCAAGGGGTGCTAATTGGAGCTAGTTCTCCTAGTGCATTTATTGTCAATCTAACCCTGCCATCCAAAAAACTCTTTGGATGGAGTTAGTTCAGGGTTAGTAATGAGCTAGAAACTAACTCTAACCTCTAGCTAAGTTGAGTAGCCAAACAGGGTTGTGTTGTTGCTGTTGCTCCTGCTGCTCTTCTACGTATATCTAGACATCATTAGAACATTAATGTAACACTCTTCCTTATTGCTATGTAGCCTAGGATTTCATATTTAGACATTAAGTACAGTGCATGTTGCTATGTAGCCTCAGATATATTACATACGACCCTAGTTAACCTAAGGAAAAATGGGTTGCAGATATATTCAGTTAAAAGTCCGATTCACCGATTAGTCGCTTATTAGCCGCCGACCTATATGGTACCAGCTACCGATATCCTGAACAGTGAGCATATATAAGCCATGGGATGAAACTAACCTCGATGGAAAACAACAGTTGCTCCCAAAATTGTCCCATGTAGGTACATCAAGAAGCATGTTAAGCACAACAGGCTAAACATCAACCAAAATTACACATGGCAGACAAAATAATCTCCAAAAGATAGCTTCAGTGTGCAGGTTTAAGCACGCTAGTAAATCAAAACAAGTGGAAAGGTGTGCTAACTGCAACGGGCCAAACATTTAACAACAAGCAAACATGGTCATTCAAACTGGTATTGTGCCGGTCTAAGTACACTGGTTATGGTTAAATGAAAATGGAAAGGCGTGTTAACTACAAGATGCAGCAACCAAATATAGTCATTCATAGTGGTATTGTTGAAACTGGTACTGATGAAATTGAACTGCACAGTTCATACTTGCACATATAGAACATCACATTGTGAATAACTGGAATAAACAAGGCATACTACGAACAACCAAAGATAGCATTTGAAACTGAACATATGCTAACTACAAACAACCGAACAATCAAAAAACTTTAAAAGAGGCATATGCTAGCTATAACAGGCTTAACAACAAGCAAATATATGCATTCCTATCGGTATGTTTAAAACTGGATTGATGAAATGTACTGCACAGTAAATAATTGCACATATAGAGCATCACATTGTGAACAACTGAAATAAACAAGTCATACTGCAAACAACCAAATATAGAAATTAAAACTGGACATATTCTCACTACACTAGAAAAGGGACTCGACAAAACAAATCATGGGTTTCCCCCCATGAAGAGGCACATCAAAACAAATCATGGGTTTCCTCACTTGTCATGAATGGGCTCGTTCCTGTGGGAAGAGCATGGACCCTAGATGCGGTCCATGTTGTCGCAGATGGGATCCTTCCCCTTGGAAGAGCACGACTGTAGGGTGCCCTCCCTGATGTCGCATACGGGCGCTTTCCCCTTGGAAGAGCAGATGGGCTCTTTCCCCTTAGAAGAGCCGGAGAGGGTGCCCTCCTCGTGGTCGCCGTCGATGAGGTCTGACTTGGAAGCTGTGGATCCCAAGCCAGCGTCGCAGAACATGTCCTTCAGAAATGACAAAAGGGGCTCGATGGCGATATAGAATGGAAAATTGTTCACAACGAGCCAGAGGAGATCAGCGGCGGGGCCATGGATGAGATCGACGGTGGTTGAACCCGAGGGTTGGGGGTGGGCCACTTAACCTATGACACAGCCCGCCTCAGGGCGCCGCTGCCGATGACCTCGATGTCGTAGCCGGCGGATGAGACATGCCTGCATACTCTAGCCCGCTGCTTGAGTTCCTGCCGCCAGTAATGGTCGTCAGCTTCCTCGGCGATGTCGGGCGAAGAGATGGCTATACACCTCTTTTGGGCTAGTCGCTCCTCGAGCTCCACGGGAAGCATAGCTGGGCTTAGGCTGCGACGCTCTAGAGTGGGGGATGGGGATCTGTGGGAAAGGGGGCGTTTGGCAGGCGTCATCTAAGAAACTCAGGGCGGCCTGGGTATGGAGATCGTTGGGTAAGCTGCACGAGCAAACCGGCAGATGTTGACAATGGAGGCCTTGCAGCGGCGGCAGCGGCGGCGGGGACTTTGCTAGGGTTTCGAGCGAGGGAGGGTGTGTGTGTGTGCGCGCACACTCCCGAGGAGGCTTTGGTGTGTGTGTGTGTGTGGAGGGGGGGGCGGGTTTGAGGAAATGACACGGGTACTAAAAATTTTACTACGCGGGAGTCAAAGGCGGGAGTGAAATGTCGGGCTATTGAAAATTTTGATGATAGTGCATGGCACATGGTCCAGAGATAACAACCATGTGTTTTGAAACAGAAAAACCCTCTAGGCGGGCCGATATTTTGTAGGGATGCAGGCGGGATTGGGAACAAGAAAAATCGCACACGGTCTGGAGATAACAACCGTGTGTTCTGAAATAGAAAACCCCTCAAGGTGGGCATATATTTTTGAGAGGGGGAGCCTCGTGGAGCCCAATGTACTGTGCGGATGTGTGTGTGACAGGTGCACCGGCGTGGCACATGATTAGTTTGAGTGAACCGTGTCTGTTGCGTCATCCGACTTGTCTAACGTTCATAAATTTGGCGAAAAATGACGCGGGAGAGGGTCAGAACACGAACACACTTGCATGTGGACCTAATTTATGTATCAAAAGGGTGGTTTGGTTTTCAAATACCAAATGCAGCTTCGATGTGGCACCTCTGTCGCAAAGCGCATGGTATTGCTTGCCCCACCCCCCCACTACTAGGGAAAAGCCTAGCAGTAGCGCGCGTTTTGGGTGTATTAGTAGCGTGGGCGCCCACGCTACTGATATGACGCCACAACTAAATTGTAGCAGTAGCGCGTGTATAACCCTCACTACTGCTACTTCTGATAGCAGTAGCGTGGTTGACGCCCGTGCTACTACTACTTAGCTGTAGCACGGGTCAAGGCCCCGCGCTACTACTAACTAATTGGGAATTAAAATAAATAAATTCCATCCATGGTTGCTGCTAGTAGTCTTCATCGTCCTCTCCAACCATGGCTGCTGCTCGTCCTGGAGGGGATGAAGTTGTCCATGGTGATGGTGGCTCCCTACCCAACTCGTTCCCGCACCTCTCATATCCTGCTGCTACAAAAGAAGAGGAAATTATTTGGATGAGGAAGAGAGAGATAGAGAGGAGTAGGAGGAGGAACTCAGTGGTGGCCGCCGAAGTTGGAGCCTACACTCGAAACCTAGATGAAGCTGCTCGTGCTCGTCCTGCTGCTTCTACTGCCGCTCTTCCTCCTCATCGTCCTCCTCCGCATCGGAATCTGCAGAGCCCGTCAAACACGCAAGCCAGTCAGCAATCCCAGGGCCGAAATAGAGGACGCGATGCACGCATCGCGTGGTGGGAGATGAGTCGGCGACGCACGTCGCTGGAAGCAGAGCTCTCACCGCCACCGTCCTTGGCCAGCTCCGAGGAGCCCCCGTTGGCGTCCCTCTGGATGCCGTCGCCGCCCTCCATGCCGGACCCGGCGGCCCCCGCAGGGAGAGGAGGTCACCGAATTCGGGGAAGGCGCTGAGGTGTGAGATCGGCGGCGACGGTGGGTGAGGATGGGAATCACAGGTGGGAGGAGAAGGGGAATGGGAGAGAGGGGGAGAGTGAGGGAGAGAGGAGGTATTCGGCCGAGGATATGGGGACTTCACCTACCTCGTACTTAGTAGTAGCGAGGGGTATAAAACCGCACTACTACTATCAACTTAGTAGTAGCGCGGGTTTATACCACTCGCTACTACTATGGCATGTCCCAGGGGGCACAGTAGAGACCGCTTAGTAGTAGCGAGGGTTAAAAACCCGCGCTACTACTATCAGCTTAGTAGTAGCGAGGTGTAAAAACACGCGCTACTAGTAAGTAGCAGTGGCGAGGGGTATATACCCTCCCTACTAGTAAGCGTCTGCCTATAAGGTTTTCCCTAGTAGTGCCCCCTCGGGTCGGCACGAAGAGAATCCTAAGCTATGAATGCATGCCCCCTCCCCCTCAACCGAGGTTCACCTATCAAAGTGCGAAGTAGCTACCAGCCCCCTCCCTCGTGTCGGCACGAAGGGAATCCTAAGCTATGAATGCATGCCCCCCAATCGAGGTTTACCGTAGAAAAGTGCGAAGTAGTTAGCAGCCCCCCTCCCTCGTGTCGGCACGAAGGGAATCCTATGCTATGAATGCATTCCCCCCAACCGAGGTTCACCTAGAAAAGTGTGAAGTAGAGCTAGCAGCTCCCCTCCCTCGTGTCGGCACGAAGGAATTCCTAAGCTATGAATGCATGCCCCCCAACTGAGGTTCACCTAGCAAAGTGTGAAGTAGCTAGCAGCCCCCTCGTGTCAGCACGAAGGGAATCCTAAGCTATGAGCATGCCCCCTCCCCCCAACTGAGGTTCACCTAGCAAAGTGCGAAGTAGCTAGCAGCCCCCACCCTCCCTCATGTTGCCACGAAGGGAATCCTAATTAAGCTATGAATGCATGCCCCCCAACCGAGCTTCACCTAGCAAAGTGCGATGTAGCAACCCCCCCACACACTTTCAGTCGGCGGGCCAGAGAGGCATATATCTCACGAAGATGGATCGTAAAACGGACCAAGAATAACCCATCTTGGTCGTACAACCTCTCTCTTGTTGTTGGTCAAAGTGATGGCCGTCCATGCGACCCCGGAGATGGGCTAGCTCACCAATAATCACGCAAGTAGCTAGTCCCCGAAGACAACCACTGCATGCGTGTGGCCCAAACATATGTATGGACAGGTGTGTTTTTCTATACCTACTAATAAAGGGGCTATTGCTTCTTACCACCGTAATTTCGTCCGTTTTTTGTCCGTCTGTCGTCCGTCCACTTTACCCGTATTATTTTCTATATCCGAGGTGGTACTAATCGATCTATATAATCCTGCATCTAAGTCAAAGACGCGTGTGGCCTTTTTCTTCTGAGACACGCCTACAGGCCCAAAGCGTGTAGCCTTTTTTTCTCTCGCATGGCCGCCGGCCCACCTACACTAGGAGGTGAAAAAATATTAGCGCGTGTTTTTTGTGTACGAAGGATCGACCTGGCGCGACCTCTCCTGTAATCTGTTGGGCTACAGCCTACAACCAATCGAGCAAGTTTGTTTTTGTGTCTTAGTACCACCTCGCTCCAATAGATTCAACGATATCAGTTTAAATACGTGTGTGCAACTAGCACCAACGTGGAAGCTGGGGATTTGTGGGCAAGCTTGAATGTAATTAAAGGAATATGATTGTGGGCTGGTCATTAAAGAAAGAGGAAATTGTGTGGGGGCACGCTGCTAATTACGGGAGAGGAGATTGTGGGCTGCATAGAGCAGTGGCCGGGAGAGCGGTGCTAAGTACGGCGTCGGGACCGGCTGGCCGGATGGATTTGGTTCTGCCTAATGCTGGGGCAGAGGACGGCGCCGGCCGGTCAGCTTACAATGAGAGAGCGAGGTTAAGACAGCATTCTCATGGCTGAAGCTGCAGCTCGTGCCCGGGATAAAAGAATGGCATCGGGGGGCGGCGACACCTTCCATGCTGCATGGCGGCGTCAAGATTGGGAAAGAACATACCGGCCTCACACGCTCCACCCTAATGCTGGGAAAGAACATGCCGGTATATACCGGCCTCGAGTTTTGGGACCCTCAAATCAAAACTGAAGTGAACTGTCCTCAATAGACCCCCAATTTATCTCACCTCTTGAGATATGAGAAGAGGGTATATATAGGAGTAGGATTTTCTACAAGTGCTATATATATTTAGATGCATATTTTGACAATCCCTCCGTTGCATCATCTTATTACATTAGAGAGATGCTCTCATATTTATTTCATATTTTTGATAACTTTTAAACCATTAAAAGTTTAGCAACCCTTAACTAGTTCTATGGCAAGCTATGTTAGATACAGTTTTACCTATATATATATATATATATATATATATATATATATATATATATATATATTCGTCGATATCTCTAAAGCAGAATCCCAAAGAATTATGGGCAGACAATGCGTCTGTACCATTGGGCAGAGGAGTATGTGAATTATCTCCCGTTGCAACGCACGGGCAATTTTCCTAGTGAGTAACAATGGAACAACTTTGATGTGGCACCGTGATTCTGAACTAGAAATCCCCACACTGAGTGAGGGTTAGGTTGATGATGCATATGTATGTTACACCACACTTCAAGCCAAAGACGGGGATTCATATATGCATGCATGCGTGCATAGTGTATGTGCTCAAACTTAATTAGGTCTGAATCACACCATGACCTATACTAGGATAACACGAACCAAATGAAGAATCTTCCATGGTAACCTATCTTGTTGTTGGTCAAGGTGATCATGGCTTCTCACCTATAATCACGCGAGGGAGTGTATCGTTCGAAGGCAACCACTACATGCATATGTATGCAAGTGATGCGTGCATGCATGTTTGAATACACAACATTGATCTGGCGCGTGTGTCAAAAATCGTACACTAGCTCCCCACACAGAGCGAGATTGGTTCATGATGGTGTCATTGTAATAGCCACTTCGACTCGATGGGAGGGATTCATGCGTACACATGCATGTGTGTGTTCTCGAAGTGTATCATGCATGTCATCCTAGAGAAAAAATAATAATCCCCTCCTAAGTCAAATTAACCTCTCTTGTTGTCAGGCAAAAAGAAGTGATGGACCAAGCGAGCCCACAGATGGAAAGCATCGATATCGCTGATAACCGCTTAAGTGGGTGCGAGAGGGCAACTGCCACCGCTTTGCATGTGGGCCAAACATATATATGTTGAATACCCAAAATGCACAACTTTGATGTGCCACATGCCTCAAAAACCGTAAACCACGCACCCACACAGAGCGAGGTTCATATCAAGCGTACTACATATGATGGTCCCCTTCCCCCCTCTTCACCGCATACTATATGCTCCTGCCGTAATATATGTACAACCCAAAAGAATACTCATCGATGGTGAAATTAATTAACCTCTCCCGATGTAGGTCAAAGTGATGCATGCATGTATGCATCGACGATGTCCTCGTGGGCCCACAGATGGAAGCGTCACACGTGAGTGTCCTAGCTAGGATATATATGCATGTGGCCCAAAAGGTGTTGTGTGATGTTTGAATAACCAATTTCACAATTTTGATGTGGCACGTGCCTCGGTAACCAAAAATCCCGACATTGAGCGAGGTGTACTTGTTCACGGACGCATACGTATATTATATATGCTAGTCCCCTCCCTCCTCTTCGACGCGTATTATATACCACCATAACACAAACAAAAAAGATTCTACCTTGCTGGTCAAATTAACCTCACTGCCGGTTGTTCATCAAAGTGATGGATGACAACCTCGCGGGCCCACAGAAAGCGTCACGCGCGAGTATCGATTGTCATGTAGGACAACCATCGACTGCATGTGGCAAAACATTTATTTATGAAAGGGTTGTATAATGTTTTAAATAACTATTTCACGACTCTGATGTGGCACCAGCCTGCCTAGGAAAACGGACAACCCACACGGTGGCTCACAACTCGTAGTGTATTGCGAGCCACCCGCCACGCCCCACACGCACCACGAATCCACCGCAACTGCGGTGCATGTTAAATTAATTATCCCGCGGTGAACATACATGTTACCAAAGGAGGGACATTTTAATTTAAAAAAAATCAAAGAGATCATTAAGACATTTTAGTACATTGATCGATTGATTTTCTATGGGTATAATGTGCAAAAATTAAATTTGAGCTACATGCACGTGACAGTGCACCTAAATGGATTGCAAAAACACATGTGTCTCACTGGGTGCATGTTTACTCCCCATGCAACAAATTTCAAACATTGAGAATCTTGATTTTTAAATTCTAGTACATCCAAAACTTATTTGAAGTTCATGAAACTTATCGTGTTGTCATATGGACACCAATACAAAGTGGCATTGTACTTTTTTTGGGTCAAATTGGAGACCAGTTTTGATGTAATCTTTATCTAATTACAGACGGAGATTATTAATAATTGGGAACCAATATCCCAAACGGATTATTTATTCGAACCGTGAGTGTTAGACCGACAATGGATACGTGCCATGCTTCGGTTAAGCAATAAAGCGGCAGCATTAATCATCCAAATACAAAAACAATATACGTGCCGCCGCGCGACCCGTGTGGCGTGCGAGCAGGCATGAGTTGACGGGACGCATGCGAGTAGTCCGCCGCGTAAGAAGACGGGGAGGCGTGCGTGCAGGTGTGTGAATTGACAAAGGCGTGCTCACTGCGCAGTATCATCGGGAGGCGTGTGAGTAGATGTGTGAAACTTTGGTAGGCATGCCAGCAGTCCGGTGCGCAGGCTCATCAGGAGGCGAGCCATCGGTTTGACCGCCGCCCGCCTCTCTCCCACAACTCCCACTACTCCATATTAATGGTGCGCCCTCCCCCCATCCTCGCTACACACACACAATCCTCTCTCTCCGCTTGCATCCTCGACGCCGCTCTCAATCCTCAAAGCCATCGGTGTATGAGGATGCCGCCGAAGCGCCCCATCGGAGGGAGTGGCGACGCTGGGGCTGCTAAAGCACCAGAGCACGGCGTGGAGATGGAGACAGAGGTTGCCGTCACCGCCGGTGGGTTATCGCTGCACCCTGACGTCGCCGACGGCATCGAGCTTCCACAGCCGGAGGCGGAGTTCCACACCGACTCCGATGACCACTCCGGCGATGACTCCGACGACCACTCCAGCGACGACTCCGACGACCACTCCGACGACGACTCCGATGACGACGGACAGCTGGTTAGTCATCTATACCCATTTATGTGTCAAATAGATCATAGGGTTTCTCTGGTTACTCTTGCCTCCCCCTTTTTGGAATAGAAATCCTGTGGTTATGTTCTCCGAGTCCATGAAATCCGAGTAACTTTCGTTAGATCAATGTAGTGTATTGATTGTTTGAATGGTACATGTGATAAGTGATTAGTTGTTTCATCTGTGCAAATGATTTCTGCTAGTAATCTGACTAGGGTTAGTGTTCGTGCTAATAATTCCTAGCCAGGACTTGACAATTGATTTTGAATGACCTACCTATGTTTGTGCCATTATTTTCTTCAAGATTGGTCTATACATAGACAACTGTGCTTAAAAATCGAACCATAATCTCTGGATATGTATAAATAAATAGCCATAAATTCCTAATCCTACTTCACGGCATGTAATTAGTGATTTGATGCCAAATTTGTTTTACTATTTGTATAGGTCCTGTCTAACGATGTGGACAACAAGGATGAAGATGCCCAAAAGAGGTACAAGAGGCGAATCCTGAGGGAGCTTTATGCGGGAATGCATAACATGCGTATTAGGACCTGGAACGACGGCTATGGATGCCCATTTTGCCCCCACAAGATTCATGATGCGTATCTAAGTGTTCTGGCGCATGCAAGAAGACGGGCCGTTGGCTCCTTCAAGCAGAAGTATTCTCGCAGGGTGGCGCACGGCACGTACGCCGAGTATCTAGAGAAGCTTCAGGATCGTGCCGGCCACATGTGAGATGAGATGTGGGATGGATCGAACTATGTACGCTTGAGTATGCTTAATGACAATTGAACTATGTACTTATGGTTGAACTATGCGTATGTACATGTACGCTTATTATCTATGTCTAAGTATGGTAAAAATTAAAATGGGGGACCAATAAACCATGACGGAGGTAGTACGTCAATCACACACGGTTCCCAAAATTGGAACCGTGTGCAATGACTTTCATTTTGCCTGCTACGTCAATCACACACGGTTCGCTCTAGCAAACCGTCGCCCCCAAAATTCTTTGTGGGACAAAAAACCCTTACCACCCAATTCAAAAAAGAAAAAAGAAAACCCTCACCATCCCCACGTCACAAAAACCCTCACCCCGCCCGCCACCCCCTTGGCCCCTCCGGTACGTTCCCCATTCACACCTGCACAAGCTTCGCCGTGTCTATGCCATGGCACCGCCTATCGCGGCGGTAAACACTTAGATCGACGCCTGCCGCCGCCGCCAGGCTGCTGGCAAAGCCCACTGCATTTCGCCACTTCCGCTTGCCGCCACCTATCGCCATCGACTTTCTCTACGCTGCTCGCGGTCGACCCAGCTCCGCTCGGTTGGGGAATCTGCCGTATTGAGGGTTCTTTCTCATGGATGACAAGATAACTAATTTAACGAGATATTATCTCATCTCTTATCCTAGTTCATCTGCCTCCTTTAATCACCCAGCGGAAATCGCCATGAATTCATTTTTATTCGACCTGATTTGAGGGTTTTCTTTCATTCATAGAATGTACAGTGCGCCGACACTTCAGGACTTGGCGACCGCTGTCAGAGATTCCATCTCATCGTACCAGATAACTTGAGGACGCGCGCGGTATGTTCAATCTCACCCTAAATCGATTGGCATGGCCTACTTTCCGGAACATATTCTAAATATTGCTACATTTGGATAAAAGGTGCCACATGCACCATATACGTAAAAGGGGATTTTCCCCTCTTCTTTCTATATTAGGCAAATTAATGATGTATTGTTCTTTCGATTACTCTCATATTTCCATGACATCATGTTTACCCTATCTATTTAATTATAGACTTTTGTCCTTCGGTTTCAACTGCTATACAGTTCTTCCAATTTGGGCCCATATTTGCATGTTACCATATTTTCTTTAACAATCCTACCATTTTCTGCAGGACATCCCTCGCTATGCAACAGATTATGTAGTGCACAATTTTTCCCTTTACATACATCAAGGCTCCACAAATGTCATACTGCACACAAACCATGGATTTACAATCGTTGCTACTATAAGACATGATGAACGTGGTGACTCCTATTTGGCATTGACTTTTGGAATGAAATTGCAAAGATTTATGTACTGAAAGCTGGCACTAAAATTGCACTGCACATAGAAGGGCCTGGTCATGAGATATATGCTAACTTCCCCGACAAAATCATCCATCCAGACTTTGTTCGAAGTAAGTTTTCTTTTCAACTATCTGCATATGTTGACTTACCCAGCAATGTCAAATGAATTGTGTAGTATTTAAGCAACCAATTGTTATTCCCTTTTCTTACTGTATCCCTACCTAATAACTTCTAGTTACCAATACACTTTCCTATTGCCCTGTTTTAACTAAATATTCACTGTACTCCCATTTCTATCAGAAAGCGCCGCTGACAAGGAGACTCCGGAGGTGGACAACGGGGCTGCCAACAAGCGGAGGCGGGGTGAGCTAGAACCACAAGCGAGTCCAGCAGGCCTAGACTTAATCAGCAACCTCCCCAATGATATGTTGAGAGTCATCATCTCCCTCCTCCCAATCAAATATGGGGCACGGACAACCCTCCTTTCCCGGCGGTGGTGCCCCCTATGGAACTCCAGCCCACTCGACCTCATCGACACCCACGAGCTCTACCATGGCTATTGCAAAAGCTTGGATACGTTCTCCAAGATCCTTGGCAATCACCTTGGCCCAACCAAAGGCCTTAGAATGGGCAAGTTCCGTTCCAACGGCAAGGACCGAGCCAAGCTTGACGACTGGTTCCGATCCCCTGCCCTAGATCAGCTCGAGGAGCTCACTTTTGATGATGGGCATATGCGGTCGCTGCCAACGTCCGCACTCCGCCTCGCGCCCACGCTGCATGTCGCCAAGTTCAGGAACTGCCATTTCCCGCCCCTTAATGACGTGCCCGCTCTTATTCTACCACGACTGAAGCACCTCGAGCTCGTCGCCGTCTGCCTCTCAAAGGGTGACATGGAGCGCCTGCTCCATGGCTGTACTACACTCGAGTACCTTTGTCTTCGGGCGATCAATGGGTTGAGTACCTTCCACGTCACCTCCATGACTCTCCGAACTATTTATTGTGTTGCTCGTGCGGCAGGAAGACGTCACAAAAGGTGCCGCAGTATGGTCATCCAGGACACACCTGCACTTGAGAGATTACTTGTAGTTGATCAAGAAGGTCCAACAAGAATCAATGTCATTTCTGCGCCGAAATTGACAGTGGTGGGCTACTTGTCTGACAAATACTTCGAACTTGTTATTGGATCGACACCCGTTCAGCTACAACAGCCGCCTTCTACCTCTCCTTCTACAAATTAACATTATTTCTAATTTTGAAGATGTTTGTTCGTCTGTCATCCAGAAAATGATTCCGACATGCTTGACCCCAAAACTGCGCACAGTGAAGGTCTTGGCACTAGAATCTATCGAGCCCGTCCTGGAGCAAGTTGTCAGTTTCCTGAGATGTTTTCCGTGCCTGGAGAAGCTATATATCGAGGGGTTGTTCCTTTCCTATTAAATGTTAACCATAAGGGAGTTCAATTTGTGAAACATTTTTCCAAGTTTACAATGACAATGTACTACAATTTCTCAAGGTTCTTTTGGAGGATTTCAGTACATACATGCCCCCCATATTGGTTGCTTGATCCATATGGTTACATTCAATAAGCATTTCTCCTTTGGATTCATCTGTACTAGTTTTCTTAGGGAACTTTTCATCCACTCCAACCTCTTGTGAAGAAGGCTACATTTTTCTAGAATGTAATCAAATGCCCATGTTAATCATGTCAGATCGAAGATGGCATGTTAGTGCATTTTAAAAATCCTGCAAACCAAATAGCTAGTCCTGTATTAATGTTCAAAACTGCATGTAGGCACTAACACATTTTCTTCTTTTGCAGATAAGATTAGGCCTAGTGGTGGATAATGTGGTACAATATAACAATCACGTCAAATGCCTAGATATGCATCTCTCAGAAATTACTTTGAACTCCTACCGAGGGACCTTACCGGAGATCATATTCGCCAGGTTCTTTGTTCTCAGAGCAAGGGTGCTGAAGGAAATGAGGTTTGCCCTACATTTATTTCACAAAAATGAATGGTCCGTTGATCAGCGCCGGCGCCTGCGGCAGAATGGAGTAGGCTCCAAAAATGGTGAATTTCATTTTGGAACTTTAGATGACAGAGTAATCGAAAGTCATCGGGTCAACCCCATACATGACTTCTCAGTGGGTGACCCCTTTGCAAAAATTGTGAGGCTTCGAAGCCAGACTTAGAAGCGGTGATATTAGTTTGAACCTCTCTGATATCCATGTTCAGCGCATCAACACGAGCATTTGCTGCTGATGAGCTGAATTTCATTTCTAATATCAGTTTGAACCTTGTAATCTTCAAATTTGAGCCATATAACTCTAGAATTTAAACCTTCTAACATTTCGAGCTTTTGTGGTACAATCGTTGAAATGGCATCGTATGAGACTCATATATTGCTAGCACTATTTTTACGTTAATATGCAATGGTCTTATATTTTATTAACCATTCTCGAATCAGTTTACCTTGTCGATCTCACAGCACACGATCTGTATAGCTAACTCGACTGCGATCTTCGACAATATTGCACACAGTTGGTTTCTTCCACCGTGTGCACTGTAGAGCGCATAATTAATTATCGCACTCAAGTGTCCATCATCACCCTTCTGTGTAACTTTGACCTCATCACCCAAGGGTAAACTTATGACCGAAGTCATTCCACATACTTCGTTTTTACAAAGCTTTTTGCCAATAAACGCCCATGATTTACTAAACTTGCGCGGTAAACAGCGCGGGAACAGGCTCTTTGAGCCCACGCCTGGGGTGCTGTGTCGTCAAGCGTGCACTGGATTCTGGAATCCTCCGCTATGAATGCCGTGACAAGACGTGACGATTATAGGCCTCCTGACCCCCATTTATTACAGCGGCCATTTAACCTACCCTTGTGTCTCTTCAACCTTTCGATCGTGTCCCACCATTGCAAGAAGCACACCCAACACGAGAAATTCTTAGAGGGTATCCTGCGCGGCTCCAATGGCGCTCCAAGCGGCTACCGACGACGAGCATCAGTTCACCATGCATGCCGTGGTGGACTCCCACAGAAGGTTCATGGACCTCTCGGTGGTGTACACCAACGACCCGGTCTAGGCGGAGCACTCCATCCACATCATGGAGCTGTTGCTTGCCGAGGAGAAGTACAAGGTGGTCGGGTTCGACCGCGAGTACATCCGTGCTCGTGCTGGGTCTCGTCCCAAGGTCGCCGCCGCCCAGATGTGCGTGCGCCACCACGTCCTCGTCTACCACTACTGCCTGGCCACAAGGCCTTGCGAGTGTTTTGCCAGGTTTGTCAACAGCCCCCACTACATGTTCGCTATGGTGGACATCACCAACGATGTAAAGGCACTGGAGAATTCGGCCATCGCCTGCAAGAATCTTGTCGGCATCCAGGGCCAATACAAGATCAGGGGCAGCAAGGAGCATGAGAAGGACTCACTGGTTCACCTCGCCGAGGCCATCATCGACCCCTACTACAGAGAGATGAAGGATTTGTGCGACAAGGACAAGCGTGCCTGGCACTCGGCCTGGATGGAGAAACTTGACAAAGCTCACGTCGTGTACGCGGCCAAGGAGGCGTACACGAGCTACGGCATGTACAGGCGGATCGTTGACATGAGGAAGTCCCTCCTTCCCCAAAACGGCCAGGGATCCAGCTGGAAGAAGAGCAATGGCAAGCGTCATCGCAACAATAAATAGATGATTAGATCCTCGTTTCTCCTACTTTAGTATGCATGTAATTGCTTTCTTTGGTGTGTGCAAATGTATGTGTGTAGTCACTTGTGTAATTGTATGCTTAATTTGGTTATGCAATGCTGTCTTTTTAAGTATATATGTTGACGCTGTAGATAGAGCGTAGATGTTGTGCGTACAAAGAAAATCACATTGCACACGGACTAAACAATGGAACCCGTCCGTGATGTTTTCATCAATCACTCACAATTGTATACCGACAATCGTTTGCTCACAACACACACGGCTTGTTAGCAGCAATCGTCTGTGTTGTTATCGGTCTTCGCACCCGTCTCCGATTAAAGACATGTTTGCCTCGTATCACACACATCTTGTTCATTTGAACCGTTTCTATTCTCATGTCTCAGCACAAATAGTTCATCCGAGTGAACCGCATGCCGTATATCGCACACACCTTTGATTTGGCTGACCGTTTCTTTTGTGTTGCCTAATCACAAACAGTTCATGCGAGTGAACTATATGCTGTGTATCGCACACGCCTTCATCTGGCTGCCCGTTTCTTTTGTTCCTCCTCATCGCAAACAGTTCATTGAACTGAACCGTATGCCCTTCATCGCACACGCAAATAAAACCTGAACCGTGTTTGATGCATCCATCATCGCAAACGTTTTATACATTTCTGACGGTTTTCATACAACACCGTTTGAGATTATTGCATCGCACATACTTTCTCGAAGGGTCTCTGACCGTAGTGTCGCGTTAGCAGCATCCTGCAGTAGTGTCTAGCTAATTGCTCCCATATTCAATACATATGCAGATTGAGACTCAGAGTCATCTGGTTGGGTGTTAAAGCTTGCATCGATGTAACCCTTTACGACGAACTCTTTATCACCTCCATAATCGAGAAACATTTCCTTAGTCCTATTCAGGTACCTAAGGATAATTTTGACCGCTGTCCAGTGGTCCACTCCTGGATCACTATTGTACCCCCTTGCCAAACTCATGGCAAGGCACACAACATGTCTGGTACATAGCATGGCATACTTTATAGAACCTATGACTGAGGCATAGGGAATGACTTTCATTCTCTCTCTCTATCTTTTGTCGTGGTCGGGCTTTGAGTCTAACTCAACTTCGTACCTTGTAACACAGGAAAGAACCCTTTCTTTGACTGATCCATTTTGAACTTCTTCAAAACTTTGTCAAGGTATGTGCTTTTTGAAAGTCCTATTAAGCGTCTTGATCTATCTATATAGATCTTGATGCCCAATATATAAGCAGCTTCACCGAGGTCTTTCATTGAAAAACTTCTATTCAAATATCCTTTTATGCTATCCAGAAATTCTATATCATTTCCAATCAACAAAATGTCATCTACCTATAATATCAGAAATGCTATAGAGCGCCCACTCACTTTCTTGTAAATACAGGCTTCACCGAAAGTCTGTATAAAACCATATACTTTGATCACCTCATCAAAGCATATATTCCAACTCCGAGATGCTTGCACCAGTCAATAGATGGATCGCTGGAGCTTGCATACTTTGTTAGCACCTTTAGGATCGAAAAAACCTTCTGGTCGGATCATATACAACTATTCTTTAAGAAATCCATTAAGGAATGCAGTTTTGATGTCCATTTGCCAAATTTCATAATCATAAAATGCGACAATTGCTAACATGATTCGGACTGACTTAAGCATCGCTATGGGTGAGAAGGTCTCATTGTAGTCAACCCCTTGAACCTATCGAAAACCTTTCGCGACAAGTCGAGCTTTGTAGACGGTGACATTACCATCAGCGGTAGTCTTCTTCTTGAAGATCCATTTATTCTCAATGGTTTGCCGATCATTGGGAAGTCCACCAAAGTCCAAAGTCCATACTGTGTTCTCATACATGGACCCTATCTTAGATTTCATGGCCTCAAGCCATTTATCCAAATTTGGGCTCATCATAGCTTCTTCATAGTTTGTAGGTTCGCCATGGTCTAGTAACATGACTTCCAGAACAGGATTACCGTACCACTCTGGTGCGGAATGTGCTCTATTCGACCTACGAGGTCTAGTAGTAACTTGATCTGAAGTTTCATGATCATCATCATTAGCTTCCTCTCTAGTTGGTGTAGGCATCACGGGAACGGATTTCTCTGATGTGCTACTTTCCAAATTGAGAGAAGGTACAATTACCACATCAAGTTCTACTTTCCTCCCACTCACTTCTTTTGAGAGAAACTCCTTCTCTAGAAATGTTCCATTCTTGGCAACAAAGATCTTGCCTTGCGGATCTGTGGTAGAAGGTGTACCCAATTGTTTCCTTAGGGTATCCTATGAAGACGCACTTCTTCGATTTGGGTTTGAGCTTATCAGGCTGAAGCCTTTTGACATAAGTGTCGCAACCCCAAACTTTAAGAAACGATAGCTTAGGTTTCTTGCCAAACCATAGTTCACACGGTGTCGTCTCAATGGATTTAGACGGTGCCCTATTTAACGTGAATGCAGCTGTCTCTAATGCATAACCCCGAAACAATAGCGGTAAATCGGTAAGAGACATCATAGATCGCACTGATGTCTACTACACAACTTTATTCTTGTAGACTCGTGTTGGGCCTCCAAGTGCAGAGTTTTGTAGGACAGTAGCAATTTTCCCTCAAGTGGATGACCTAAGGTTTATCAATCTGTGGGAGGCGTAGGATGAAGATGGTCTCTCTCAAACAACCCTACAACCAAATACAAGAAATCTCTTGTGTCCACAACACACCTAATACAATGGCAAATTGTATAGGTGCACTAGTTCGGTGAAGAGATGGTGATAAATGTGTAATACAGATGGCATAAATATATTTTTATAATCTGAATAAATAAAAACAGCAAGGTAGCAAATAGTAAATGGGCACAAAAACGGTATTGCAATGCTTGAAAATGAGGCCTATGATCCGTACTTTCGCTAGTGCAATCTCTCAACAATGCTAATATAATTGGATCATATAATCATCCCTCAACGTGCAACGAAGAATCACTCCAAAGTTCCTATTTAGCGGAGAACATACGAAGAAATTGTTTGTAGCTATTCTTTCCGAACGATCTATCCAAGAGTTCGTACTAAAATAACACCAATTTATTCTTTCTGATCGATCTATCAAGAGTTCGTACTAAAATAACACTAAGTTATTCTTTCCAATCAATCTATCAAGAGTTCGTACTAGAATAACACCAAAGCAAATTCAGATTCATAATACTCAATCCAACACAAAGAACCTAAAAGAGTGCCCCAAGATTTCTACCGGAGAAACAAAAGATGAGAATGTGCATCAACCCCTATGCTTAGATTACCCCAACGTCACCATGGGAATCCGTGAGTTGAGTGGCAAAACATACATCAAGTGAATCAATATGATACTCCATTGTCACCATGAGTATTCATATGCAAGACATATATCAAGTGCTCTCAAATCCATAAAAGTATTCAATCTGATAACAACGAAATCTCAAAGGGAAAAACTCAATTCATCACAACAAGATAGAGAGGGGAAAACACCATATGGTCCGACTATATTAACAAAGCCCGCAATACATCAAGATCGTGACATCTCAAGAATATGAGAGAGAGAGATCAAACACATAGCTACTGGTACAAACCCTCAGCCCCGAGGGTGGACTACTCCCTCCTCATCGTGGTGGCCGCCAGGATGATGAAGATGGCCACCGGTGATGATTTCCCCTCCGGCGGAGTGCTGAAACAGGGTCTAGATTTGTTTTCGGTGGCTATAGAGCTTTGCGGTGGTAGAACTTCTAATCTAGGTTAACCCCGAGGTTTTTTGGAATATTTGGTGATTTATAGGGCAAAGAGGGGGTGTGGGAGGCCACCGAGGTGGGCACAACCCACCTAGGTGCGCATGGTCCCCCAGGCGAGCCCTGGTGGGTTGTGCCCCCCTCGGGGCACCCTCAAGGTGCTTCTTGGCCCACTGGATGTCTTCTGTTCCATAAAAAATCCACAAAAAGTTTCGCGGTGTTTGGACTCCGTTTGATATTAATTTCCTGCGATGTAAAAAACAAGGCAACTGGCACTGGGCACTAGGTCAATAGGTTATTCCCAAAAAATGATATAAAGTTTCTATAAAATGATTGTAAACACTACAAAAAAGGCACTTTCGTGATGATACGTGTTTGTCACAGTAGGTCACGTTTTCTGTCATGCATGTACATCCATGACAATTTTATGACAGAATCAAGATAGTCATACCTGTGCTGTCGTAGAAGTGTTCCATGACATTACCAAAGTTATCATCACGGAAGTGTCCACTTCCATGATGATAAATCGCGCATCATAGAAGTGCTTTCGTCAAGGGTGACCGACACGTGGCATCGTCTGTAATGGGTCGCCATTAAGCTATCGGGTCCGGTTGTGGATCCAATAACCCGTTAACAACCCAGACCAATGGGGATTTTCCACGTGTAAAATTCTCATTGGCCGGAGGAAACACGTGTTGGCTCAACGTTCAGACAGATTTCATCCACTGATTGGACAGGAGGCGCCTATGATACAATGACACGTGGCACGGCCCAACAGAGGCCCATTTCGGTGAAAGGGCCGGCCCAGCTTAAGGCCCACCATGTTTTTCCAGACACTAGTGGGCTGGCCCGTTAATAGTCTGCCATGTTTTGGGTCAAATTGAGGCCCATACCAGATCAGGCTTGTTCATAGCCTGCCATGTTTTGGGCCAAATTACAGCCCATATCGGATCAGGCCCGCTAACAGGCCACTGTTCTTTTGGGCCCATACTAAGACATGTTTGTATTTTAGCCTGTTAAATGCCCGTTTACCAGTTCAGCCCGATAATAGTTTTGGCCTGTTAGCGGACCATGGTGCATCTGGGACGTTGTCAGTCCGGTTTAACTTTAGGCCATTTAACGGCCCATGCAGAAACTGGGCTATTTCTTGTCCGAAGTAACTTTAGGCCTCTTAACGGCCCGTAGTCTTCGTGGATAAATTTCAGCCCAACTAGCCTATCAGTCTGTTAATGGCCCATGTAATAGTTGGGCCTAATTATAGCCCGCGTTGAATCCGGCCTGCTTACAACCCATCTGATAATGGCCCGTGACACTTTTAGGCCTATGGCCCGCGTAGATACCGGCCTGCTTAAAGCCCACAATTTTATTGGGCCAAGTAGGCCCGAGATATATTTTAGCCTGTTAACTGCTCGTCCTATTTGGGCCAAACATGGGCCTTAGGCAATTTCGGCCTGTATTGGCCCGTGATTTTTCGGCTCAATGCTAGCCCAATCTAGGTTTTAGCCTGTTAAAAGCCCATGGTATTCTCCAGCCCAGCTGGACAGAACTTCACTCGGCCTGTTAAAGGTGGGAAACAACTATAGGTTTAGACCTGCTAATGGCCCAAGATGATTATAGGCCCAGGTTTTGGCCCATATTAGTAACGGGCCGGCCTGAAGACCGACAACACTGAGATCCACTGAACCTTCTGGCCTAAATTACAGTATACCGACCAAGAATAAACCTAGACTATACAACAAAGAAATTACATCATATTACATCCCCTCGGCATCAAAGTTCGGCGTCAGTGATAATAAAGGGCAACCAGACAACAGATTACATAAACTGGGTAGGTCGTCACCAGTGAAAGTTAATAGGCGGACAAAATAATAGACAGAACCGACATTACTTCAACACAGTTCAAGAAAGGTTAGCCCGGCCCAGGAGCTGCAGCGCAAGCAGCTTAACAACCTGATGAGACTGCGCTTCTTTGGCGCACATATCCACCAACTTAAGCTGCATAGCATCAATAAACGTCATGTACTTATGGTTAATCTTGAGATTAGAGTTCCAGTCGTATTTGAGCGGAAGCATGTATTTCTGCTTGAATTTCAGACTGAAGAAGTCGAACAGATTCAGGCGGCGACTTCATCGAGCTTGTGTCACTGAGTAAGTTTGACACTACATCAAGATGTGACTTCATGGTTGTATCCCTACCCTCAATATGTGTCGCCTTCTCCTCTGGAATATGTGTTAGAGGGACAAACAATGGGTTCGTCTCACTATCATTGTGACAGTTCTTCCTAGCAGCAGTGTTGTCACCCTGAAAGAGAAACAAGTAGGTGGATAACAGGTTTTGCATGTATAAGCATCAGCGCTGTCAATTCATCTCATTTATTTGTCACAAATAAAGAGACATGGTTTAAAATAGCATTAACATAATAGGCATTGTTCATAGTTAAGACAACAGGAAATAGCATTGTGTAGGAGCGGCCAGCTTCACCAAACCATTGGATTACAGATCAAGAACACAAGCATAGATGTAGTTCTAAACAACGTATACGCATGAATGGTGAGTGCACTGTCAATTTATACCATTTCAGATTGGTAAATAAAGAGACACAATCTAAATAGCATTAATATAATATGGCATCGTTCATAGTTGAGACATAGCAGGATATGACATTGTGCTGTTGTTGGTAGTCTCACCACACCACTGGATTACAGATCAATAACACAAGCATACACATACTGCTAAAGAAGATAACTTGATATGTTTAGTTTAATTTACATGGTACGAATAAGGAACTAGATTGTATAACTAAAGACTGAAATTGAGAAGGACAAACTTATGTTTATGTACTTCTACTTTATAAACTTTGAACAAGCAATTTGATGCAGACGACAAAAATAAACAACATTTGCACTCATAGCTATCCAAATATAAACAACAAAGTTTGAAGGCTCGAGGAGGACAAACTTACATTAGTAGTGAAGACAGGCTCTATAAAGGCCTTGTCCATATTGATGGGGGGGGGGAAATTCAAGAAGTTTACCGCACAGTCTTCTTAAAGAGTATTGCCTTTATTCTACATTTTGTTAAGAGTAAATGTAGATGTGAAAATATAGGAACAAATGGCGATTATTTAACTTAAGATGCAGAGTACAAATTTAAATACATCATACAGAAAAAAGGCACTGACAAGAGTAATGCGGAGCTAAACTTCTTCAATAACATTTGTTTTATTCAATATTTTGGCAAGAGTAAATTTAGATCTGATGTGTAGAAAAATGGAGGACAAGGGAAAATAAGCTGCAAAGTGTATATGAAGAACTCGCTGCCAAATATAAGTACAGTGATGAAGGACAACAGATACTTACAAGAACAACGTAGAACTAAAGTTCTTCATAGGCATTGGGTTTATTCTAAATTAATTTAAGCATTAATATAGATATGATAATTTGGAGTGAACAGTGGACAAGCAAGCTATAATGCACAATGATGTCACATAATCCACTAGGTATGAATGTAAGGACAACGATAGGACAATAGGTACTCACAAGAGCAAAGCAGCGACCAGCATAGTTGCGATATCCTAGGTTTTACGGCGCTGGTTCGATCGCCAATATACATTGGGTGCTATGTGATTTCTCCGGTAGCACCACCTTTTTCAAGGACTTTGCTTGTACTCCTTCAGGTTCTGCAATCACCCTCTTCCTTTTGGATGTCTGAAACACAACAACAACATTTGAATGGAAAAACTTGGTATGACGACAAATGGAATAGGTGTTGATAATGGATGGGCATGTCATCTTCACATATATCATGAGTAAACTAAGCAGATGGCGGTGCAACGAAGCAAAAGAAATGCAAGACACCTTATGCAAGATATGGGCAACCAATAAAACCTTGCCAAATTAGAACATGCACCTTATTGGGTGAACAGGATAGGCCATCTACCTTTGACTCCTTGAGCTCAGAAGAGTCATTAGGATCATATTCTGAATACGAATCTATAGGTCGGGAGAATGTGGGTTTCATTGCATCCACAATGGACCTCAATCCCTTGATGCCAAGTTTGTTACCCATTGAACTGTTCCGCAATATTCTTCTGATGTGCGCATTCTTATATTCATTGTGATTACGTACAATATCTATAAAGCATGAAAACACAAATAGTAGTGAGATTATCTTTGTAATGCAGAGGATATTGTAATATAATAGAGGCTCCCTGTAAACCCTTGTGTGCTATCACTGGATTCTGATGAGAGAGCCCATGTGTGTTGTAATATGGTGAGTAGATTAATATAATCTGGCACAACTACACAAAAAAATAAGCTCCCTATTGGGGGCCCTAGATGTAAGGATAGTTGGCAGACGATAGGTTCATAATATACCGTATAGAAAGTTTATTGCCAAACCATGATAATGAGAGCGCATAGCCAGTAGGCAGATTGTAGTGTAGATAATAGGGGTACAACATAACCACCATAAATAAATTGGGGAAGCGGAACTGGCTGGAAAACATAGGGTTTTGCCGCTACTAATATGCAGCCTATCGATCACCTATAGGCCAAATCTATTCATCTGAAGGTGCACAACTGTTACTATCAGTTTAGTCTATCAAAGACCGCGCAGCTCCCACCATTTCCGGGGTATTATGGCTGACCAATTCGAAGTGTGGAACCATTTAGCAAAACCAGCCCAATAGAGGTGTCGACTGCAGATGTCCCTACTCCCCTTCCTGACAAGGAACATACTGTGCTTACTAAAGAAGAACAGAAGAGGAACATGTTTAAGAATAGAAGAGGAAGCATATTCTGCATGTTTGCATGCAAGTCGCGTGACTTTTTTCATTTGGGTCAGTCGACCATTTCAGGTTGTTGGATGAAGATCCTACGTCTCCTAACCCTTCTTCTTCCTCGTCTGTGATTCTTCCCATATAGAACACCGCACGGGCCGCCGGCCGAACCACCGGCCCCCATCGCCTGTGTTCCTCCCCCCCCCCCCCCCCCCCCCCCCCCCCCCCCCCCCCCCCCCGAGTTTTCTTCGTTCGGCGAGGTCTCACCACCCCCCACAACCACCGTCCCCACCTGAGCCCCTTCCTTCGCACCAGCGAACTCCAGCGAGCTTTGAAAAATCGACTGACCCAATTTCGAAATGTAGTGTACTGTCATTTAACTAGTGTGGAATATAAAAGGGGAAAACCATAAGCATTGCAAGTATAGTGTTGAGCGTGCCATGGTGGATCTGAAGGTGCAAACCGGACAAAGGCAACTTCGCAACCAATGTTTGCTTTCAACTAGCAAGTAAGTGATGGACAAGAAATCAGAGTAAAGCAGTGGCGATCTATTATCTTGTTGCGATAAATAAGTTGAGCAGATACAAAAGAGTACCGCCTCTCGTGCGGTGCTATGTATGCATCTGCTAAGAATTTGACGGTGTTGCAGTAGCAATGGCAGTCGGCAGCGTGGAAGCAGATCTAGGAGGGTAGACGGTGGCGGCGAGGCGCGATGGACAAGACGTTCGTAGGAGCGGCACCGGCAAGGTGGACGATGGCGGGGATGAAGCGAGAGGAAGGGATGCAAGGATCCCGGTCCGAAGCCGTGGATGAGAGAGGTCGATCTCTTGTAATGGACGACGTCGTCGGGGTATCAGCTCCGGCATGGTGGAGGACGACGGCGGTGGATGGGGTGGAAGACGGAGAAGGCTAGGGTGGAGAGGGTGTTTTGGCGCCCACGGAGTACGAATGGGGAAATGGAGGGAGAGAGGAAGGGGAACCATGTCTTCAGGGCGCACTTGTCTCAAATGTCAGGAAATTTACAAACTTAGCCCCCGTTCAAAATTTCCTACATCACATCAATATTAGTCGGTTGGGGATAGGACGGTAATCTCGCATACACCAAATATTTGCCAACGAGAGTTTGTTTTTGGCGCCCACCGTGTATGAATCAGGGAGGGAGTCGATTTCGGCTGAGGAGACACTGTGTTTTAGCACCCACCGTGTATGAATCCGGGTGAGAGGCGGTTATGTCATGTTTGAGTGAAATTACAAACCTACCCCTATCGAAACCTATAGAAATCAAGCCGATAGGCTTTGCGTGTCAGGGATAGGCAGTAATTTCCATCTCGCAGATTTTGGTTTCGGGTGGTTACTGCGACTTTCCCCGCTTCGTTCAAATATTTGCAAAGCAAGAGTGCATGTTTACCATGCCAACTCAATTCGAATCCAGTTTGTATTCTATTTTTGTTTGGGCGGGATCCATTTGCGATTGGAATAAAATTCTACATACATCATTTTTTATATATACTTTCAAGAGCACAACACCCTTTATACATAAATATGGTTTACAAATGGCATGATCTCAGATTCATAAGGCTGTATCCATCTTAATTTGAATTTCTAAATATTTGAAACCACTTTATGTTGAAATCCAATGTATGCATTCCTCGCTAACTGTCTCCAATTAATGTGTGTTTCATGTGGTTTTATTACTTCTCAAACATTTATAATGTGTTTCATACACGCAACATACAGTGTAATCCTGTTTAGACATTAATTGCATATAAATGATGCATTGTCTCTAATTAAAGAATCTATGGATCACCAATATTGATAAACTATATAACATTACACGTGTCCCCAAATTCAAATGAATATGCATGTTTCATACACCAATTTGCGTTATGATATTATCGATGTCGTGATCTCCAGTTTAAATATTTGAATCCCCTTTAATCTAGATAGTCGTCTCATATAGCTATCACACATGCTTATATAGGAGTATCTCTCTAGACCTATACGTGTTCATCGTCTCTCGGGTATCTCTCGTGCTACCAGTATGTCGACAATGATCTTTTATCTTCGCAACACACTGACGGTACTCTCTTCCTCGACCTTCATCACTATATCTCTCTCTAAGTATATCTTGCTCCCTGCTATGTGTCTCTAACTATGATTCTCCATGTGAAATCTCTTTCTCTCACACAAACACAAACTTCGTCTCCCGGGGTCTCATTTCTCTCTACTATTCCCCTATGTGCCACTCGCACACCCCCTCTCACATAGAGATCTCTTTTTCTCCTTAGATATGAGAAGCTATGACTCTTCCTCTTAAATATCTCTTTCTCACACACAAACACAAACTCTGTCTCCCAGGGTCTCATATCTCTCCACCATTCTCTTGTATGTCTCTCTCACACACTCTCTCCCCTAGAAATATCTTGCGTTCCCTCATATGTTTCTCTAGCTATCACTCTCGTTGTGAAATATCTTTCTCTCTCGCAGACACAAAACTCCGTCTCTCAGGAACTCATTTCTCTCTGATATTTGTTTGTATGTGACTCACATGCACACTCTCTCTATCTCTCTCACACCCACACACATAACTCAGCCTTCAAATCCACTCGACTCCTATCTCTAACACACACTAGCTAGCTAGCATCTTTATCTTTCTATTTTTCTGTTTCTCCATCAACCTTCTTTCTCACCCTCACTCTTGCTTCCTATCACGCACACTATATATGTTTCTCTCTACATGCAGTCAAGTGCCCTCTTTTTATCTTTCTCTCACACACACATAACTTCACCCTGTGAACCACCCGGCGGTCATCTCCAACACTCAAACTAGCCGATGTCCCTCTATCTAGCATCTCTGTCTCTGTATCTATCTGTAGTTTCTCTGTCAACATTTCTTTCTTGCACGCACTCTTGCTTCCTATCACCCACACTATATATGTCTCTCCATACATGCATTTATAGGTTGATCTCTTTTGCACAATCGTTGTGTCTCCATAGATGCATACTCCAGCCCACGCCACTATCTCTTAAAGACAAAAACACATGCTCAATTATTGAGCCTTCTTCCCTGCACTCTCACATGCATGCACATTGTCATACCGATCTCTCCCATATCATTGATCTTATGACTTATGTCTTCTTTCTTTTATCTCGATCATGCTCGCGCGCACACACACATCCCACGTATAAATGTATATACCTCTCACACATGCACGTTCAAGGTCTCCTATGTCTCCATACATAGTTAATTACCCTCAACCCTAAGGCAACATCGAATCGTTCTCTTCTTGTGTGCACATAACTTCCGCCTGGATGGGTAAAACACACACCCACACTTGACAATCTCCTTCTAGCTACCCCCTCTCTCTTTCTCTTCCCCTATATCCCCAAAACCAATAAGACCATCCCTTCGTTTAATTCCCACCTACATGCACCATCGATATATAGTAGTCTTCCTCGGTGTCTCTCGAGCAAACACGTTCTCTCGATCTCGATTCCTCTCACGCACACACGCCTTCTCTTCCCTCTCTACGAGCCTTTTCTCTCTCGCACCCCCTCGTTGGTGGCCCCTGTCATTAACTATGATGAAGCCGCACACACTTAAATTACATCCGCCACCGAGGACCCCGTGTCACACACACGCACCCCCAACCCCCCCCACACACACTAAGACTCCATCTCACACACACATGCTCTAGGCGGAGCATTTGTTCCTACCACCCTTCGTCCAACCTTACCCGTATGATAAGCAATCACCTTAATTTACTTGTATAACATGGACAAAATCCACTTTATTTTAGTAGTTAGCAAACTTATCATCTATACTCTTATAAAAAAATGATTTGGTGATGATGGTGTGCCTGCCATCTTGTAATATAGACCGTCCGATCTATATCTGATGGATAGAAAGCAAACTATGACAATTTTACAAAAGATACCCACACCTCTCTCCACATTTACAGACAAGGCCTTGCCTCGTTCATCGTCCTTATCTCCCACAACCTCATTGCTGAGCAATTAAAAAAGGAAGTCTCTGGAACAATCTAGCTAGCATGGTGGCCGCTGCCGCCTGCCGGTGCCGTCCATCCCCATGCCTCTGCCCAGTCTGACCACCAGTCACCACCACGCTCCGCTCCTCCTCACCTTATCTCTCATCTTTCATTTTTTCGATGGAATTATCGAGATACCACTTTTCCGATAAAATTCTTGAGATATCATTAGTTTTTACACATGGGATTACTCCTGCATGGGTCACTCACAACAGGTGTTTTGTAAAAAAATGCATATTGATGTTCCATGCAATGCACGAGCATCTTACTAGTAATTATATAACGCAAATAACGAGCAGGAAGTGACATTTTTTACACAACCATGTTAACATGGCCACATAAATTACTAGCTAAAGTGTAATACCATTATACTTATATCCCGATGCAAAAGGTTGAGTACATGTCCGAAGAGTAGAGTCGCACACACGCACTCTGTCTCTCAGAATCGCTCACACACACCAGTTACGTGACGCCCACTTAAGCAGACACGTATGTTACAATTTGTGCACCCGGTGGTACACGTGATAGTGCGCATTTATTTAAGCCGGACAGCGAACAAAAACAGTAGCTGCATTCATTACCCTCCCGCCACCTCTTCTCTGGTCACCGTAGCCCGGTAGCCATGGCCCGGCCGAAGGTAACGACATACGCCATACTCCCGCAGGAGCGGCACTTTAATCTGGAAATTTTAGTGGTCATGCATGCATCTTTTTGTGCTAGCACTCCTATATAAGGGTTGATCGGTCGCTTCCCGCGGACATGCGCGGGCGGTGGAATAGGAAGGAGAAGGGAAGCGGGTTGTGGAGTAACGTTTTTTTACCACATTTTCTTAGGAAACTGAGTGCAATAATTGAGTAGTTTTGCAAACTACCAGTACTACACCTGAAACGGTTCAAAACCAATACCACCACCACGCCCGCGTCTGACCGCCCTGGCTGACCCAACCCCCTCCCTTGCCGACGCGCGCTTCCCGCGTGCAACGGTCAGCGTCGCCCCGGAACATCAGTGCCGCATTAGTGCCTGGCCAGAGCAGAGGCGACCTCTCACCGGCACCGTTTTGAAGCAGCGAGACTACCGAGAGAGCGCCGCTTCCCGGTGCACGCGACTGCTCCGCGTCGAGGCTGGACATAGTTTGGATGAGTCTTCATCGTGGGGAGCCACACTAACTGCAATCATATGGACTCCCGTTGCCCACTGTTATGGATCGTTCCATCTATGAAGAACACGTGGGACTGGAACTACGAGATGGACATGTACCCAGGAGTGGATGTACGGACCTGAGTAATGTAGCGTGGTAAGTGAAGTAGAAAGGCACAAATAGTATGAACATGCGTGGCATATAGGCATTTGTCTCTTACTACCACTAAATTTTGTACGTGCAATGCCCGGTGATGTTATGGAGTACGTGCCTAAGTCCTCTACTACTACTATATTAATTGGAGGCACATATTAGGTTTTATATTTGTTTACGTGTATGCCCCGAGACCTTCCAACTATACGTGTCTTTCTCTCCGGGTCGCACTTTGTATCGTTCATACCACTAGTACTACTACGTGTGGTCTCCGACCCAGAAGTGGAGACGCTCTACCATGCTGTTCATGTCCCACTCCTTTCGCTGATGTGTGGGACATCCAGCACGTGCTGTGTTTGGCACTCCTTCGTCATAAGAGTTGAAACGCTAGCATTCATCAGAAATAAAAAATAAATATAAATCAACAGTGATACTATACCACGCGGTTTCCTTGCTCCTCGATATCGGAAAGAATACTTCCATTCCCCGACATGTGGGACGTCGACTATCCTGGTCCACTTGCCATACCCGCAGAACTCCAAGGGAGAGTAACCCCGGTCGTTGTGCCACAGTAATTACTAATGAGCCGTCAAATCACATGCCCAACCTTTCCCATTGTGAAGTTGCTCGGACGAAGGAACCATCATGACTTCGTTGAATTCCACTTCTTGAAGAAAACCACTGTACCAGCAGTACTACTAGCTACAGTAGTTACTCCAGCAGAGGCCTCCTTTGGTTCATAGGATAGGAATTTTATAGGAACATGAAAATCATAGGAAGTGAGATGACATTCATCTCAATTCCTATAGAGAAAGAGATGCCATTTGATGCATAGGATAGGAATTTTTCCATTGAGTCTAGGCTAATGTACTGGTAATTTGCTCTAAAAACTACAGTAGCAACTAGTAGTACTGATACATGCTCGTAATTAATTAAACAAACATACGAGCGACAAAGACACACACTAACTACTAGTACTACTACTTAGATGCTGGCCAGCCACCGTTGTTCTCCTTCCTAGCTTTGTTGGCGACACCCCACCATGCTTCGATCTCCGCCGACCTCTCCGCAGCAGCGCGTGCGTCCTCTTCTTTCTTGCGGTGGCGGGCCTCTCTTTTCTTGAGTGCTTTCTGACTTTTCAGCTCCCTCTATGCGGCTTTGGCTGCCTCTTGCTCTACCACCCATTCGGCCTTGGCTGCTTCAAATTCCACGCACATATGTGTGAGGTCGCGAGCGGCGATGAACTCGGCAAGATATGATGCCATCGCTTCCCTACCATTCTGTGCGCGGTCATGGGCGCCAAGGAAGTCGGCGTGGCGCGATGCCATCGCTTCCTTACTAGTTAGTGTGTGGCGCAGTGGCATGAACGACGCTTGGTGACAGCTCTAGGGTGGAGTGGCCGGACAACCGTAAAGTGCATTGGTTTGTCAAGAGCTCAAGGACAGAAGACGAAGGAAATTTGGATTCCCCTTCAATCCTGGTCATTTATTACCGAGTAAAATGCATTGGCGGTCATCGAACTTGTCTTGATAGGTCACTTTCATCATTGTATATGAGATATGGTGATTACTGGCTCAGCGTATAGCTCTGTATTTGTTTGGCTGACTAGTCAAACAGTCCGCATGCGCCTCATTAGCTCATGTTCTTTATCTATCTATCTATCTATCTATCTATCTATCTATCTATTCGGGCCTACCTGTCAGTGGAGAAAGAAATAAAAACCAAAATTATGCGTATGTGAGGAATCAAACCACGGACTCATCGCTCCAACACACACCCGTCAGCCAAATGAAAATGAAATACTTTGCGTTAAATGCACAAACGGATTTTTATGTTATACGTGATGCACACATTAGCGCACACCGTCCATAGAGGCAAGTAGCATGTACGTGTGCAGACAACCAAACACTCATGCTCACACTGTCAAACCATGTTAATGCATGCATGTCGCCCTCTCAATCAAAGTCCTGCTCATGGCGCAATTCAAATGGTGAGCCCGTCACCTGCGCGCCCCGGCGGTGCGTGACATTACTCTTTAGATGTTTGCTGGAGGCCTCCGCGAACACCGAGCATGTATTCACCTGCCTCAACACCAACAGTCATACTCGTGACTCGGCGCCTTGCTCATGTATATCGTCCATCACAACGACAATCTATAAAACAGCCTAGCTAGAGAGGGTACTATGGTACGGAGTATGTACCATCGTGAGCAACCGATCATAGTGCCACTGCATATGAGTGTGTGTCTGATCGATTCGTCCATTATTCGTAAGTTATGCATGGTTGTGTGGTGTCTAATGATGGTCGTCAAAGGCTAGCTGGCAACAAGAGCGGTTGCATGGACGCCTGGTTGTCAATACGTGCCGCATACGCTTCAAAGGCTCGTCATCCATGAGTTCACATTTTACCACCATGCCAACATCTGACCGCCCTGGCCTACCGAAACCCCTTCCATCGCTAGCGCGTGCTTCCCGCCTGAAACGGTCATCGTCTCTCCAGAACGTCAATGCCGCATTCACCGGACTTAACTGCAGGTGCAGTTGGTGTATCACTGACATGCAGGCCAGATGCCCGTTGGGCCCACATGTTAGTAATCCAACACACCTGTGGTTAAGTCACTGAAGCAGCGTCCGCATTCACGCCCGACACGACGTCTCACTGGCGCCGGCATTGCAGCAGCGTGACGGTCGAGAGAGCACCACCCGCGCGGCATCCCGGTGCAAGCGACTGTTCCGCGTTAAGGATACCACAACTATCCTTCTGTCCGCCGCCCACATTAATGACACGCAGCTGCCGACGAACCTACTCCGGCGACAGCCGTCCATCCGTCTACCGTGGCTCATTGCCATTCGCCTGCTATATTAACTTGAGCCCCAGCTCCCAGCCATAGCCAAAGACCAACACTCATTCTCCTCCGGTCCCTTCCTTCTGTCGGCACCAATCCAACCATGGCCTCCTGGCGCTCCAAAGCTCTCTTGGACGTACTGTCGCAGGAGCAGACGAAGGACATCGGGGGCTCTGCTCCGGGCGCGCTCCAAAGCTCTCTTGGACGTACTATCGCAGGAGCAGACGAAGGAGATCGCCGGTTCCCCCCCCCGGCCGCCCTCCGCCGCCACGACCACGAAGCCGGTACGCGTGCGCGGGCGCAGCCGGCAGCGAGGAAGAGTAGAACACGGTAGGTCACCGCCGCTCTGGTCCCAGGAAGGACACCGCTCCTCCACTCAGTCGACGCCAAGCTTGGTGGGATAAAAATCGACGGCCGATTAGCCGCTTGACGGTGACGTGGAGGCGGAAATCTTCAGAACCTCGTGCTCCGGAGGAGGAGGTTATCGAGGTGGATGAGGAGGAGACAAAGGCAATGGCCGGCTATCTCAGGTTCATGGCCGGACATGGTGGTCGGGCGCCGGCGATCGTTTAGATTAGGTTTACAATAGGTTTTAGTATGGTTTGTGCGAAATATCTAATGAATTTCGTCCAGTTTATAGGAATTTTTTTCGAAATGTAATGAATTTCATCCGGTTAATTTGAAATTTGCTTTGTTTGCATGCATTTCGTTCGGTTAGTTCATATAATTGTCGAAAGGTATGCGGGCAGCATTGGATGGTATCCATCAGTGTCCTCGGACATATGCCGGTGTAAATTTGAGGGCCAACGCTGGAGATGCCCTAACTATCATGCTATAATCGCTAACAGTGCTCCATTATTTCGCAGGGAACAATTATCCCTCGATCAAAATTAGATCCTCCATGTTTCGCACTCCTCCCACGTAAGAGTGTAGACTCTTGCTTACATAAAAATGGAGCAAGTGGACGGCACTGTAACACGTCATATCACTCAAACTAGCCCGCCTAACCCGCGGGAAAGCACCACCCTTGTCATTTTGTTCTAGATTTCTATGATCGAGCGCAGGAAACAAGAAATCAAGCATGCATGCAGCGGTGTGAGCCTGCGCTCCTCTCCTTTCCACCAATGAGCCCATGTCTTGTTTCCTTCTTTCACATGCAAACATTAAATACCAGTAGTTAGTTTACAACCCATCTATTATATGGCTGGTTGTAATGGGGAGTATCATATACTAGTATCATGCATATGATACTAGTATATGATACTACCTCCATAATGCATAATATCATAGGTGGCCTTATTAATTGCCACGCATGACACAAAGTAGTACAACATTTAATATGATATGGTATCATGATATGATACCACACCCTCTTTTTCCTCATTTAATTGTGTGCCACATCATCCAAAAAGTCTAGTTGGCATGCATGATACCGCTTATGATACTTCCATTACGACCAGCCTACTAGTTGGCTATTATGAAGGCTTCAAGTGACATGGCAGTGGTATATAGCCAGTAGCAGGCTTTCTTATTAACCATGCCCTAAGTTGGTCGGACGAAGGAACCATCATGTCTTCGTTGAATTCCGCTTCTTCAAGACTGGACGACACTGTACCACGTCATATCACTGAAACCCACTAGGCCAAACTACCCCGCCTAGGATTTGTACTCCCTCCGTTTCAAAGTTAGTAGTACAAAGTTGAGTCATCTATTTTGGAACGGAGGGAGTACGTGTTTGTACTGCTATCCTTTTGTGTTGTACGTCTCTGTACTTTTGCTACAATTTCCCTACCCTATGAACCAAATGAGGCCTGAATGTATCCGTGTCGACTATTTTCTGATCGATCGCTAAGCCTACAATTTTAGGAGCTTGGGATATTGGCCGATCGACGACGGATCAGTATAAGCGTATCACGAGCTCATCAGCCCCAACGTTTCTCTTCGGTGAGTGTTTTGCAAGTACTATAGCTCGCATAGTAGCTAGCCTACTGACACCAAGAATCATCAAACAAGCCCTGCTGATATGATAAACAGTTCAAACTTACATCTAAGCATGCCATATATTACATCAAAAGCTAGTGAGGATACATCTGTTTCCGCAACTCGGAGAGGGTTCGCAGATTCACTATCAAACAAAATTAGCAAGTACCGCCCACACAAGATAGTGCACTAGCCCTAAGATGGTTTGATAACACGCATCGTTCTGGTAATTAAACACAATGCAAACTACCCTGAAGGATTAGTGCGACCAACTATTTCCTGTCATCGATCTCTCGGGCAATGAGCACAGCACGGACAACGACATTGGAATCGATCTCTGGGGCGATGTCCACCATGACATCGTAATTGATCTCTGGGGCAATGTCCACAGGATGGACGGCGGCATTGGAATCGATCTCTGGGGCGTTGTTAACAGGACGGACCGCGACATCGAAAACGATCTCTGGGGCGTTGTCCACAGGACGGGCCGCGAGATCGGAATCATCACTGATTCGCCCACCTTTCCTTCGTTGGTACAGAAGAAAAATGGCAGAAGTGAGTAGCCTGGAGTGCGGTTTTCTTCAAGAAAGGGGAGAAAGGGCTTCAATGAGTGTTCTAGTGAAATGACGGTTGCTTCGTCCAGTCCAACTTTGAGGCCACTTAGAGGCCACTTTACCACTGCTGGTAATGGTGTGGGTTTTGTGATATGATGGGTCATGACGGCCACACTGGGGTGACCGGTGAGTCTCGACTATAGCACCTCACTGTGATTTGGTGGATGGCACGCGGGCCCGGATGCTCTGTGATATGCTTTGATGTTTAGTCGGGTGTATGAGTCCACACTAGCTTAACACAAATACACTAGGAGCATGCATGAAGAGGGGTGTTGGGATGAGCATGCACGAAGAGGGAATAACTATGCTGAGATGAGAATGCAACCAAACACACTATGGCGACCGTTCGCAACTGCCACGTTCGGGTTGCGCTTGGCTCTTCGCGTGTTCGAGAAGACGAACAATGATGTTACTACTACTTCTACAGTATCGAATCCACTGTTTCATGTCCATCCATCGCGTGCGGGAGGGATAGCTTGTTGTATACTCTATATTTCCTGCAACCTCTAACATTTACCCCACCACAAATTAAAATATATATTCCTGTCTTGACCAGATGAACGTGCAAACTACAATCACCAGGATGACAGGTAGGGTCAGAAGATTATTTTAATAAAAAAAGCATGGAGCCGACCCCAACGATTTTAAGCTTACAGGCACGGTACACGCTATCCTAGACTACTCTACACATGAAAATGCCACACGAGTGTCTGGGCTGCGCTTGGCTCTTCGCCTCTTCGGGAAGTCGAACAATGATGGAGTACTACTGCAGTGGAGGAGTACAACAGTATGCTTCAGTCCATCTAACACCTATTGAACTGTTGCATGTCCACCGCATCCGGGAGGGAGAGAGTGTAGCGAACGAAAGCTTCTCCTAGTCCTACCAGCCACCACGCTCATGGGTGAGGGAGGGACGTAGTTTCATTGACTTACTGCTCCTGCCTTTGCGTGTATGACAGGTGGGCCCAACAGGTGGGTGGCCACCTATCATGCAGCCAAAGGCAGGTGCGCGAGGGAGAGGGCATTGTAGTAATCAAACTTCTTGGTCTTGTACGAGTTGACGCAACACATCAAAGCACTGCACTCGACATATTTCAATAATTTGCATTTACCGATGCATTAATTACAGCGCATGCATGCATGCCGTCACTCTCCTTTTGATACTTGAATGTGTTGATTTAATGCACCTTGCCAAATTTTGACTATAAATTTAACTAACCAAATGTTCATGCATGTCACAAAAAATTACATAATTGAAAACTATGTTCAAATACGAATCAAACGATATAATTTTTTGTTAACATGCACTAATATTTTGTCAGTTAAATCTTTGGTCAAAATTTAGCACCAATTACAAAGGGCCCCAATAAATGTTGTACTCTCGCATTTTGTTTTGAGTGTACTCCCACATAGAAAATATAAATAATAATGCATGTTGGGGTAGCCCACATTTCCGATAATTTTAGCCATGGGCTTGTTCACAAATTTTACGAGGGGGTGGTTGTTCCTTTAATGGAGGGTCTTGTACCAGACTTACAAAATGCGACCTGGCAAACCGTAACACCACTTGGAATAAGCGGGTAGCTATCTCAAAAAAGAATCAACAACTCAAAAAAGGCGACCTGGCACGTACACAATTTTAAACGATTGTTTTGATGGAGTGAAAAAGGAAAACTACCCCACTACATATATATAGGCCGGAGCCTCCGCACTTTCTTGCTAGGGTTGCTCTATTCACACACTCTCATCCTCTCTAGGTCTAAACAAGATAGCGGTGGTAACATTGTCTTTCTCCCATAAAAAAACACTGTCTTTCTATCCTCACCACTGGTTACAGATCTGGACGTATCCCCTCCGTCGGTGAAGGGGAGAAAGGGCAGCGTTTAGGCCATCATTGACAGTGAGGCAGGAGACCCACTACCGGCTGCACCGTTATCTCTGGCCAAGTGCCGGTGCGGGAGGTCCTCCGAACCCTTCGTCGTTGCCCTAGTGTGGGCGGATCCGGCCTCCCGCCGCCCACCTATCCACATCCCGACGACCTTCAGGTATATCTTCCTTCAAAACCGCCATAGCTCTACTTCTCCAGCTCGCAACGTCGCTGCATGTGCATCATTTTCTAGCTCTCAGCCCCTCTCGATCGGATGGTCCAATGACACATTTTTCTTCTTCTATTGTTAGAGGTAAAGCTACTTCATGGAGTCGAATCTTGTACTTGGTTCAAACAAGAAATAAAGTGGGGGTGAGGGAATTTAGTATGTACATCAGACTTGGTACAAACAGGAAGGATAGGGGGTGAAAGTAGCACAGACTGGTCATTCAACCGGTCTCTTGGTCGGAAAGGGAAATATAGGGGAAATGATGTACACAGTGGTGTATGACCAGGACTAGATTTGCTATCCACACATAAGATGGCTGCGTGCATCATTTTTTTAAACATCAGTACAGACGCAAGCGCTCATACATACGCGCAGGCCGGGGGTACGCCTCCATTTCCAAAAAAAACATAGGAGTAGGTGGCTAGAGTGAACAAGAATGGGACCAACCCAGATATATTTGTTGGATGTTTTTTTCTCGGGGCAACAAACTCTGAATCACCACTTTATGCCCCGGTTTAGGTACATGGTGCTGGACTGCTGGTGCACCCACTGTCCCATGCCCTTATACCAAATATTTAGTTGTTCTTAATCTAATGCCCCTGGTAAAATGAAGCCATGCCACTGTTATAAGCCATGAAAAATTTAGCCAAATGTTTTTGCCTGTAATTGTTTGAGACTCTGACTGTTTCCTCTGTAGCTATTTGTGCAAACAGGGATATCCATTTCACCTGGTTGCTGTTTTGACCTTTTGGTGCACTGCACAAAACACTTCTGAAAAGAAGTGACTTTTGTGTTGTTTAACTGGAATGTCAGAATGGAATAGTTGGTTCATTTCGGTGGAACTGCACACAGGGATATCTGTGTTCCAATCCTCATCATCCATATTGGCACCATAACCGTCCTTTAGGTAAGAATGACATTTAATGCATGTGTTCATCTCTATTTTCCGACTGCCATGAGAAAATAATGCTATTGTTTACTATAGTACACTTGTACTCCCTCACCGACAAAACCAATTCTGAAATAGAAGGCCAATCATGTACTTGGTTTCACCAACTGGTGAGGAGAAAGAGAAACAGAGCATGAAGAGGAAGAACAAGAAGAGTAAACAGTGCCAAGGTGATATTTCTGAAGCCGAGGCCTCGGTTGAGGCCATTCAAGGGCTCCGGCAACGTCTACCTTACATGTGAGAGGATCCTCCAGGGAGCCCTTCCACTTCTACGTATTGTCCATGATGAATTTGATGCTACTGTTAGAGTAATATGCTAATGTCTTTCTATCCTTTCTCACTAAGCTAATGAAGGTTTCACCTTGTTCCTACTTGTGCAAACAGGGATCATGTTGTGCCAATCATACATTTTAGTGGAACTACACAAGACAATACAATGAACTATATCCCAACCAGTGCTTTAACTCTGTTGGAAGTTCTTGATAATCTTTCAATATAATCTCAGCACTGGTAAACAAGAGTGATTCAACCATACATTTGAAGTGCACAAAAATATATACTATTGAGTGATTCCAGTGAGTGCTTTATCATCTCTTCTGGGACTACATGAATAAGCTTTTTTGCTCAGGTTGGTACCGGCCTAAGGCCTTCATCCATATTAGTTTTCTATCATCTCTATTTGTATCGTGCTACTGTCATGAGAAACTCCTTTATCTTTGCACGTTAAAGTTTTGCAACCTATGATACATGGCAATGCTTTGAGTGTTGAGCTAATTGGCACTAATTAAATAAACTAATACCTCTCTTTAAGCAAGACTACTATGTTGCTAACTTTACCATTAAGATAATGAGGGTGCTTCTATTTGTTAGTGTATGTTTCATCAACTAGTGCCACTATTACAGTAATCTCACTCTCTCAATATATGTGCCAACAGGGATGCTCAATTTTGGTGGAACTGCACAAAAACTTTGGGTGCTTCATTGCCTCGACAGCTTCATTCCTTTCCCGTCAGTCGCTAATCTGGGCTTGCTTCCTTCCTTTGCTGTCAGTTGCTTGGCTTATCTCGGCTTCTAGTCAAAGGAAATAGTAATTAATATGCTACCTCACACAGGTTGGTACTGGTCTTTATCCTGATTATTGTGCATGTCATATGTATTGGTAATTTGGTATTGTGCTACTGTTTGCCGATTTCATAAAGGAGTAACTTGGAGCATGAACTCGCAGGCAAATCATTACATTGGGTGATTTTAGTAGAACTGCACAAAAAGATCATATGGACGGGTACGTATGCTACTGCTCTGTACTCCAAAGTTCACTCAGAAAAGCATCGATGTTGACAAGAAGAAGTGCCTATATTCATTCGAGTATCAACCGACGTCAACCAGTTGTCAAACTCCAAGTATTAGGAGATTGAACACCAAAAATATTGCTTGGCGCATAGCCCAGAAAAACGCAGTCCATTCTTTGGTCCCAACTTGTGCCTTTTGGTTATCGGCACATATGGTAGCGAACTATATGGCATGGAGTCTAAAGATTCCAGACAAGTTGGTTGACGCGTATATTCATCTGACACTTAATCAGTCTGCACGCTAGGGATGCTCCATTTTAGTTGAATTGCACAAAAAATTTGGGTGGTTCATTTTCTCCACAGCCTCCTTTCTTGTCTGCAATGTAGAATTTAGGCGAGCTACAGGACCAAGATGATCCAGTAAACTAGTTGGACGAAAGTAGTGGCCAAGTTGCTCAAACCTCCCTCGGCACGAGGCCATTATTTGAGGATAAACCTACAAGCAAAGTTTAGATTGTCTGTGCTGCCTCTTATGTACTCAAAAGTTTACTCGTACAAGCATTAATTTTAGCAAGAAGTACCTCCGACTGAACACCATTTACCAATGTGTACCCTAGGTAATTAAAGTTCGTCCATGGATTATATGGGCTGTGATCTCAATCATTTGGTTGCATAAACATACTGAACATGTGTATATCTGAATATTTTCGTGAATTATCTATGAATATTGTCATGTGATATATCAATCATTTGGATGCATAGACATGCTGAACTTGTGTATATATGAATCTTTTGAGTTGTTGATTGTGAATGTTGTCTATGAATATGAACGTGTCCTGTGAACCTGAGTTTGATACGAATGTTTACCTGTTTTGTTGTACTTGTGTGTGAACTTGTTAGTATGTCTACTGTGGGATTTGTAACATGTGGGTGTCAACGGCACACCTTCTTCCCAAGAAGGATTGCACCTGCTTTGTTAGGGTAGCAACAGCGCATCAGCTCTTTTTAATATTTTTTGCTCTGTCTTCCCCTTCCCCCGCTCAACCCATGCCGTAATGTTTTTGGCCTCAAAACAACCATCGTACTACATTGTTTTTGGGGCTTGATGAAAAATCAAGTGCTGGTTACTGTAGGTTGGCCCACCCAGCAAATGGGCTGGTGGTCCACCACAGACTAGGAGGCTAAAAATACATGTTGTATGGTGCAGAGGAAAGTAAAAAATGCCATCGAGATCCATCCACCAAAGAAAAAAATCGCATCTAATGTGCTTCTTCAGTCGGGCCGCCGACCCCCTCTTTAATCCAGTTCGCTCGGGGATCTAGCTTTTTTTGAGGGATAAACAGAAATTTTATTCATCAAAAACCACAGTTTGTGGGATACATGCTGGATCGTGGGGGTGTAAAAGCCACACGTGGCGCACCCGATCTAATCTAAGGGAGTATTTGGCTAAGCTATGCGCATCGTTATTAGAACGGTGCCCTTCATACAAGATATTGCTGTTAAAACTCTCTGCCCTCTTCCTGATCTCATGAATGGTCGTGCTGTAAGTGCCCCTGACGTTCTTGTTAATGTCCTCCACTACCTGCTTAGCATCAGAGGCAAAGATGAAATTATGGAGCGCCAGGTCTTCTGCCGGAGCATATGCTTCACGGCAAGCGATTGACTCAAGAATAGCGGGGTCTTGGATACCGAGAACCACCAGTGAGGAACTACCCAAATATGTGAAATGCTCGTCGCGGCAGACTGCTGCAGCCGATCCTTTTCTACGGGCAGTTGAAACACCCGCGTCAACATGAATCTTCTCAAAGCCCGTCGGTGGTGCCCTGGGTCTCACCCTCCTTGTAGGGCCTTGCTGGATCGTGGCACCAGCCTGCCTTGCTGGTTGTTGACTCTTGATAATATCCAGGTCCATCAAGTACCTGTTAATGAAAGCATGCGTTGCCGCAGGACTCTGAAATTCCCCTTCGTGTATGGATTTCCTTCTAGCTGTCCAAGTTGCCCACAATATCCCAGCCAGCTTTAGGAATGCAGCATGTGATAATGACTGAATCATCAAAAACAGCCATGATTTGGTCGCTGTTTCAGAGGTAGCCCTTAGCTGGTACTATCATTTTTTCCAGAGGGCGAACAAGTATCAGCTAGGCCTAGGTATGCGTAGCCCACGACATATGGAGACAATGGTTTCAACTTATTTTTGGAGGTCAATACCGGCCTATGGGCCTCCCAGCGTAGGTTTTACTTCTTCTTAAAGATCGGCAGCCCAATGTATTTTCTTAATAAAACGCAGATCTCCGTTCTATTTATCTATATATAAGAATAATAATGTTGTGTCCAATTTATGTTTTCCCCTCTAACCACATTATACATATTTATATTATTACTATTATCATATATTTTGTAGAGACTTATATATACATTATAAAAACATCCCACGTGTTATTAACTTATAAGAGTAAATGTTTAACAGAAGTTGGCAAGGAAAATCCTGGTTGTTTTTGACTCATAGGTAGGAAAATCCTGGTGATTGCGTACAAAAGCTTGCGAAGATTTTAAGGACCAATGTAATAATAACGCGCTCATTTTTTATTTTGAGCAATAACTCGCTAATTTTTTAATTTTATATATAAAAAATGTGTCGCAATAGTTTATTTTTTGATATTAATTGCTCCTTCTAACCTAACATTATATATAGAACGAGCCCAGCTATTTCGTGTATTTCAAGAAAGTGAAAAGGGGATGGGATTTCTTAGAAAATATTAAATGGGACGCATTGACGTGAAATTATTTGTTCACCTAGCCTAGCAAATGGACTGTACATTCTAGAAAACATGGGTTAAATATATGCCACATTTTTGCAGGCTGACATGTGGGACAATAGGTCGAAGCGTACGCAGGGCATTGTCAACTTGGTTAACAAATTATTATGACATCCACAGCCATTGGATTTATATCCAACGGCCGGCATGCACCTTCAATCTCTCGTCTTCTTCCTCCAGCATCGCCGGGACCGCCTGGTCCGGCCTCCGGCGGCTAGCGGCTTTGCTTAGCATGCATCGCTACGAAGCGCTACCCCACCGCCGGCCAGGCTATCCCTGCACCCCTCCACACCTCCTGTTATTCTCAATCGACTGAAGCTCCACGCCGCACCAAAACCAGTTATAACCCTTGTACTCCTCTCAATCTGCGACTCCACTGCCACATCTTCCCATCTCCGGGTCATTCCCATCCGGGGTCTCGCCGTCGTCCACCACCTCGCTGCGCTCGACACGGCATGGTCAACAAACGAGAGTCATCGGAAGAGGACTGTACCTGGAGAGCCTACCGGCTGGGACCCACGAGGTCCATGGTCGCACGCAAGGAAAGTTCCTCCTTATTAAGCTGAAAAAAATGTTTCCTCCCCCTGACAGCTAGGACCCACCAAGATGTATCTTCGCACGGAAGGAAGTGCCTCCTTGTTATGCGAAAAAAACTATTCCTCCCGTTGACAGCTGGGACCCGTCAGATTTGGTGGCTGACTTGTGGGCCTACTAAGCGGATGTGTACGCAGGGCTTTGTCAACTTAATCAAGAAATGATCCTAGCAGTTGGACCATTGGATGTTAATCCAAGAGTTGTGCTCCTTCTTCAACCTCTGTTCTTGCTCCTATCTCCCGTGGGCCGCAGTGCTGCCGCACACCCGAACCAGTCAAGTTTCCCACTCCTCTCCATCTGCGACTCCACTACCGCATCTTCCCAATCTCTGGGTCGTTCCAGTCTGGGGCCTTGCCGTCGTCCACCGGCCTTGGTGCGCTCGGCACGATGTGGTCAACGTGGTCAACAACCAAGAGTCATAGGAAGATGACTGTACGTGAGAGGCTGACAGTGGGGACGCACCACGCCCATGGACGCATGCATGCAACTGCATCCTTTTTACCCTGAAAAATAATGATTTCTCCCCCTGACTGCTGGGACCCACCAGCTACATCTTTGCACGCAAGGAAGTGCATCCTTATTACGCCAAAAAGAATGAATGCTACCGCTGATAGCTCGAACGCACTAGCTATATCTTCGCACGCAAGGAAGTGCCTCCTTATTACGTACAAAAAAATGAATACTCCCCCTGCTAGCTGGGATCCAGCATAGTGGGAGGCTGACCTGTGGGCCTACTAAGTTGACGGGAATGGAGGGCTTTGTCAACTTAGTCAATATGAACGATTCTAGCTCCAATGACCGTACCATGTCCATCCAATGGCCGTAGTGCTTATTCAGCCTCTGGTCTTCTTGATCTAGCCTTCCAAACAAGCGTCGGCCGTGCCGCCTACTCCTGCCTCCCATGTCCGGCTGTGCTGCCACCGCTGGCCATGCCATCACTCTATACTCACCCACACCTCCTGTTATTCTCCGGCGATGGCAGACTCACACTGCAGCTGAAGCACTCAACCCACGTACTCCCCTCCGCGTAGGCATCCACTGCAGTGTCTTCCCCGGCTCCGTGTCGTCCCCTTCCTAGGCCTCGTCGTCGTCCACCGCCCTGATGCTCTCAGCACGGCGTGGTCAACGTGGTCAAGGAACAACTTCCACCGGAAGAGTACTGTACGTGGAGAGGCTGACAACTGGGTCCACGGCAGTAGCAAGGAAGTGCCTCCTTATTACGCGAAAAATAATGATTCCTCCACCTGACAGCAGGGACCCACCGGACAGGCCACCCTATTTCGTGAAAAAAATGTTTCCCCCCTGACTGCTGGGACCCAGCAGCTACATCTTCACACGCAAGGAAGTGCCTGACAATCGGGACCCACCTGGTCGAAGCGTACGTAGCATTGTCATTCTGGTCGCGAACGTGTACGTACATACTGGTCGATGTAGAGGCGCGCACGTGTCGTAGTACCGGCGCGCACGTAGCATGTACACGTACGTACAACGGCCAGGGCGCAAGAAAGAAAAATACGGCCACGTACGTACAAACGAGCGTTGTCTCGAACGCCTACTCGCACATACATATGGCTAGGGCTCGTGTACATGGCTCGGTCGGAATGGGGAAGCTGCGCCGTCGTCGTGTTCATGGGCAGGCAACATGCTGGGTCGGAATGGAATGTGTCGTCGTGTTCATTGGGAGCCAACCGTCTTTGATGGAACATCCGATGGAAACGAGGCCTGGTGTACCGTAGAATGGAGGAAATGGCCTTGTGTTCGACCGGTCATGGTCGAAACAGGATCCTGTTCATCGGGAGGGGTCTAGCGTACCGCAAAATGGAGGAAACGGACCTCCTACGGTGGAAACGGGGTCCTGTTGTTCGGGAGGGGTGTGGCATACCGCAAAACGGAGGAAACGAACTTTTGTTGGAGCGCTACGATCGAAACGAGGGTCCTGTTCATCTGGAGGGGTGTGGCGTACCGCAAAACAAGACTCCATGGGGTACGGCTGGTTTGGGCTTTGGCGGTGCAGGTATTGGTGGGTTGGGCTTTGAACTTTTCTGTGGGGCGGTGGGTTCGGTCGGTTTCATTTCCTAATGGGCTGCAAGGCCGTCGTGGTGCTAACAGATCAAAAGGTGACAATTAGATCCACTGTCCAGTAACAGTTAGTTTTTTTCTCAAAAGAAGTACTCTTTCCGTCCCAAAATAAGTGTCTCAACTTTGTACTAACTTTAGTGTAAACTTGTACTCCCTGGGTTCCAAAATAGATGACCCAATTTTGTACTAAGTTAGTACAAAGTTGGGTCATCTATTTTGGAACGGAGGGAGTACATACTAAGCTTGGGACAATTATTTTGGGACAGAGAGAGTAAAAAATAGTTTTAAAGAGAAAGTAGGAGTACTGATTAATATTTGAAGTTTTTTTTGCGAGGATAATAACTATAACTTCATGAACATTATATTTGATAGTTTCAATAATTCTAAAAAAGAAACACAGTATGTTAGAACATCGATGTACATTATAAACGTGCTAAATTTCACAAATAAACTCATATTCATGTGGGAATGTATTTAAAACCAACGGTTGTTTTCATCCGCAAAAAAACCAACATTTGTTAGGCCCGAAAGTTTCTCCTTAATCTAATGAGGGTTAAATGAAAAAAGACGCTAACAATCTAACGTCAGATTTCTAGGCATGGCAAATATGACGTCTTCATGGCAATTTATATTTGGCGAGATGATGGAAATTTTAGTTTGCAAGCACAAAAAATTCTCGACAAAAAAATAAAGCGGATTGCCATGCTTGCCAACTGAACTTGTCATTCTCGGCGAACATAATTTGCCACTAAAAATGTTTGATTTATCATGCCTAAAAGCTGACGTTCGTTGAATAATCGGATCCTAATAACTTGAAGTCATTATGTTTGCCTTAACAACGTGATTATCCTATTGTTTATCGCCCCTTAGTAGCTGCAAATATTTACATGCACATATGTCCTAAAAATTGAAAAAAGTCATCTTTTTTAAGGCAGAGTGATACGTCCAGTTTGCATCATGCTTTTATATCGATATTTATTGCATAATAGACTGTTATTACACATTATGTCACAATACTTATGCATATTATCTCTTATTTTCAAGGTCTACATGAAGAGGGGGAATGCCGACAGCTGGAATTCTGGGCTGGAAAAGGAGCAAATATTAGGGACCTATTCTGCGCATCTCCAAAAGTCCTGAAACTTCATGGGAGCATGTTTCAGAATATATAAAAAATAATGGGCGAAAGAAGTACCAGAGGGGGGCCACCCACCGTCCACAAGGGTGGAAGGTGCGCCCTACCCCCTGTGCATGCCCCTACCTCGTGGGCCCCCTGGCAGCCCTCTGATGCCCATCTTTGGCTATATGGAGTCTTTCGTCCTGGAAAAATCATAAGCAAGCTCATGAGACGAAACTCCGCCGCCACGAGGCGGAACCAATCTAGGGCTCCGGCGCAGCTGTTCTACGGGGGAAACTTCCCTCCAGGAGGGGGAAATCATCGCCATCGATCCTCTCATCGGGAGGGGGTCAATCTCCATCAACATCTTCACCAGCACCATCTCCTCTCAAACCCAAGTTCATCTCTTGTATCCAATCTTTGTCTCTAAGTCTTAGATTGGTACCTGTGGGTTGCTAGTAGTGTTGATTACTCCTTGTAGTTGATGCTAGTTGGTTTATTTGGTGGAAGATCATATGTTCAGATCCATTATGCATATTAATACCTCTCTGATTATGAACATGAATATGCTTTGTGAGTAGTTACGTTTGTTCCTGAGGACATGGGAGAAGTCTTGCTATAAGTAGTCAAGTGAATTTGGTATTTGTTCGATATTTTGATGAGATGTATGTTGTCTTTCCTCTAGTGGTTTCATGTGAACGTCGACAACATGACACTTCACCATTGTTTGGGCCTAGAGGAACGCATTGGGAAGTAATAAGTAGATGATGGGTTGCTAGAGTGACAGAAGCTTAAACATAAGTTTATGTGTTGCTTCGTAAGGGCCTGATTTGGATCCATATGTTTCATGCTATGGTTAGGTTTACCTTAATACTTCTGTTGTAGTTGCGGATGCTTGCAATAGTGGTTAACCATAAGTGGGATGGTTGTCCAAAGAAGGGCAGTACCCAAGCACTGGTCTGCCCACATATCAAATTATCGAAGTACCGAACGCGAATCATATGAACATGATGAAAACTAGCTTGACGATAATTCCCATGTGTCCTCGGGAGTGCTTTCCTTCATATAAGAGTTTGTCCAGGCTTGTCCTTTGCTACAAAAAGGATTGAGCCATCTTGATGCACCTTATTTACTTTCATTACTTGTTGCTCGCTACAATTTACCTTATCACAAAACTATCTGTTACCGACAATTTCAGTGCTTGCAGATAATACCTTGCTGAAAACCGCTTATCATTTAGTTCTGCTCCTTGTTGGGTTTAACACTCTTACTTATCGAAAAAGCTATGATAGATCCCCTACACTTGTGGGTCATCAAGACTCTTTCCTGGCGCCGTTTCCGGGGAGTGAAGCGCCTTTGGTAGGTGGAATTTGGTAAGGAAAATTTTATATAGTGTGCTGGAATTTACTGTCACTTGTTACTATGGAACATAATCCTTTGAGGGGCTTGTTTGGGGTATCTTCACCCCGACTATTAGAGCAAAGAGTTGCTACTCAACCTACTGAACCTACTGAAAATGTTTACTTCGATATTCCTTCGGGTATGATAGAGAAACTGCTAGCTAATCCTTTTACAGGAGACAGAACATTGCATCCCGATTTGCACCTTATCTATGTGGATGAAGTTGGTGGATTATTTAAGCTTGCAGGTATGCCCGAGGATGTTATCAAGAAGAAGGTATTACCTTTATATTTGAAGGGAGATGCATTGACATGGTTTAGGCTATGTGATGATATTGGATCATGGAACTACCAATGATTGAAATTGGAATTTCATCAGAAGTTTTATCCTATGCATCTGGTTCATCGTGATCGTAATTATATATATAATTTTTGGCCTCGCGAAGGAGAAAGTATCGCTCAAGCTTGGGGGAGGCTTAAGTCAATGTTATATTCATGCCCCAATCATGAGCTCTCAAAAGAAATGGTTATTCAAAAAATTTATGCTTGGCTTTCTCTTAGTAGTTGCTCCATGCTCGATACTTCTTGTACTGGTTCTTTTATGATGAAGACTATTGAATTCAAATGGTATTTATTGAAAAGAATTAAATGCAACTCTGAAGATTGGGATCTCGACGAAGGTAAGGAGTCAGGTATAACACCCAAGTTTGATTGTGTTAAATCTTTTATGGATATCGATGCTTTTCGTGAATTTAGCACTAAATTTGGACTTGACTCTGAGATAGTAGCTTCTTGTTGTGAATCCTTTGCTACTCATGTCGATCTCCCTAAGGATAAATGGTTTAAATATAATCCTCCCATTGAAGTAAAAGTAGTTGCACCTATTAAAGTTGAAGAAAAGACTATCACTTATAATGTTGATCCTATTGTTCCTACTACTTATATTCAGAAACCACCTTTCCCTGTTAGAATAAAGGATCATGCTAAAGCTTCAACTATGGTTCGTAAGAGTAATACTAGAACACTCACACCCTCTGAGCAAATTAAAAATGAACCTAGTATTGCTATGGTTAAAATCTCTTGGCCGATAATATTGATGGGCATGTTATTTACTTCTGTGATGAAGCTGCTAGAATTGCTAGACCCGATACTAAAAATAAACATAGACCTGTTGTAGGCATTCCTGTTATTTCTGTTAAGATAGGAGATCATTGTTATCATGGCTTATGTGATATGGGTGCTAGTGCAAGTGCAATACATCATTCCTTATATAAAGAAATTAGGCATGATATTGCACCTGCTGAGATAGAGGAAATTGATGTTACAATTAAGCTTGCCAATAGAGAAACTATTTCACTAGCTGGGATTGTTAGAGATGTTGAAGTCTTGTGTGGGAAAGTTAAATATCTTGCTGATTTTCTTGTTCTTGGTTCCCCATAAGATGACTTTTGTCCCATTATATTTGGTAGACCCTTCTTGAATAATGTTAATGCTAAGATAGACTGCAAAAAGGATGTTGTTACTATTGGTTTAGGGGATATGTCTCATGAGTTTAATTTTGCCAAATTTCATAGACAACCCCATGATAAAGAATTGCCTAGTAAAGATGAAATTATTGGTCTTGCTTCTATTGTTGTGCCTCCTAATGATCCTTTAGAACAATATTTGCTAGACCATGAAAATGATATGCTTATGAATGAAAGAAGGGAAATAGATGAAGTATTCTTTAAACATGGACCTATTTTGAAACACAACTTGCCAGTTGAAATTCTAGGGGATCCTCCTCCACCCAAGGGTGATACCATGTTTGAGCTTAAACCTTTACCGGATACTCTTAAATATGCTTATCTTGATGAAAAGAAGATATATCCTATTATTATCAGTGCTGACCTTTCTGAGAAGGAAGAGGAGAAATTATTGAGAACTCTGAAGAAGCACCGTGCTACTATTGGATATACTCTTGATGATTTTAAGGGCATTAGACCCGCTCTATGTCCGGACAAAATAAAATTGGAGAAAGACGCTAAACCAATTGTTGATCACCAACGACGGTTAAATCCTAAGATGAAAGAAGTGGTAAGAAAAGAAATACTAAAGCTTCTAGAGGCAGGTATAATTTATCCCGTTGCTGATAGTCAGTGGGTATGTCATGTCCATTGTGTCCCTAAGAAGGGAGGTATTATTGTTGTTCCTAATGATAAAGATGAATTGATCCCACAAAGAATTGTTATAGATTGTAGAATGGTAATTGATTTTCGCAAATTAAATAAAGCAACTAAAAAGGACCATTACCCTTTACTTTTATTGATCAAATGCTAGAAAGATTATCCAAACATACACATTTTTGCTTTCTAGATGGTTATTCCGGTTTCTCCCAAATACCTGTGTCACGAGACGATCAAGAAAATACAACTTTTACTTGCCCTTTCGGTGCCTTTGCTTATAGACGTGTGCCTTTGTAACGCCCGTATAATTAAGCTACAGTAATCCCCTTCTAATGGTACCATGTCATCAGGCTACTGTTGCTAATCTCGTCTAGATTCAAAACGGTTAAATTCAAATTTAAAGTTCAAATCAAAAATAAAAGTTTTCAAATGTCAAAACTAAAATGTGCAAACCGGGGAAAATAATTCATAAGTGTTATTAGTGAAGAAACCATATTTTTATAAAAGGTTTAAATGCCTTAAAATAATTAAAACAATGGCTTAAACAATTAGTTAAATGCCTTTTAAAAAATTCTAAAACATTGAACTATTTTATTTGAGTACCAAACTTTTTGTGGCTGAGGTATCAGTAGTAGTACTAATTTAGAAACTAGTTTTTTATTTTAATTAAACTAAATAGTGTGGAGATTAAATAAAACATGAAATTTGTAAAAAGAAAAATTAATAAACCAAAAAACAGGAAAAAACAAAAGGCCCCTCCCCACTACCCTGGGCCAAGTGGCCCAGCTGCCAACAGGCAGCCCACCTGCGCCCCCATCCTCCTCTATTCACAGGGGGGCGTGGCGGCCATCGGCCGCTGCCAACGGCGCCGTGGCGGCCATCGCTCGGCTACCCCTGCCTATAAGCCAACCCCATCGCCCCGGGCCGAACCCTAGTTTCCTAGTTCCCTCTCTCCTCTCCCTCGCTCCCTTTTCTCGATTTGGACCGGCGCCCGAGCGCTGCCATGGCTGCGTCGCCGACATTCGCGTAGCCGCCGGCCTCCTCTCGCCTCGCCGTCGAGTCCACGAGCTCCCCCTGCCTCCGCTACGTCTTCCTCGACCACGAGCCCGAGCCAGGGAGCACTACATTGAGCCCCACGACGCCTTTCCTCCTCCTCGGGTCGCCGGCAAACTCTGTCGATTTCGGCCACTCTGCTGCTACTAACCTGTCGCCGGCCTTCGTGAGCCGCCCGGTGAGCTCCTGCTCCCTCCCCTCCCTTGCGTCGTCTTTAGTCGCCCATAGCTGTAGACGCCATCGCCCCGACCGCCCGCGTCGTTCGTCCCACTGCATCGGCCGCACCTCGTACAGGCCCCGCGCACGCCCAGGCGCAAGTGCTCGCTGCCCCGCACTGCGCTCCTCCTCGCCCCGTCGCTGCAGTTATTTCTGGTGCCTCTAATGCCCTGCTCGCCGGCACGCCCGACCGAGCCGCTGTCGCCTACCCACACGCACGCGCGCGCCCCACACCCAGCCGCACAGCCCGCATCGCCACTGCCTGCCTGCTATTTGCTCTGCCTCGCTCGCCGATCGCTTGCTGCTACTGTGGTGCCTCGCGCGCGAGCAGTCGCGTCCGCCGCAGCTCCGGGCCTCCCGCGGTGGCCTACTGCCGCTGCTGCCTCCGGCAGCTGCTCGCTGCCTTGCACAACCGCGCATGCACCTAGCCGTGCCGGCCCAGCTTGCCGTCCCGCGCGCGCCCCTGCGCCTACCTGAGCTGCTTCTGCTGAAGCTCTTGCCCTGCTGCTACGCTAATACTACTGCTGCTTACTGTACTGCTAGCTAGCTTTTCAATTTTTACATTGACTAACCTCCTAGATAGACCCTAATCTATGGTTAAACAACTGGTAAAATGACTGAATAAAATATGAGTAGGTAGTATACTTGACAAACTCCATTTTATCCCATTGGACCAAATCCCTTCGATGCCTAGATTAAATCATATAAAAATCACAAAATGCTATGTTCAGATAATAGAATTAACTCCTAGCTATGTGCGTGTGTGTCCGTGTGTTGTGTGTGCCTTGTACAACATGGTGTGTGCACGCCGTGCATGTGGCTGGCTGGGCTATGCCCAGTAATGGCCGGCCCTTACGTAGATTAGTACTACTAGTAGGTCTTAATTAGTGCTAAGTTAGTCTAGTAGTAGATGACATGTAGGCCCTTTTGACTAGTCTATGACATGTGGGCTACACATGCCCTTTTGACTAGTCAAATTGACTGGGTCAATTCGGATTAAACTAAATATAATAAATCCAAAAATTTCAGAAAATACTTAAAACTTTGGAAAATCATAGAAAATTAACCGTAACTCCGAGGAAAAAAACTTTGTACATGAAAGTTGCTCGGAACGACGAGACGAACCCGGATACGCAACCCGTTCGTCCGCCATGCATCCCTAGCATACCGAACTCGCAACTTTCCCCCTCCAGTTCATCTGTCCAAAAACGTGAAACACCGGGAATACTTTCCCGGATGTTTTCCCCCTTCACCAGGTACCACCTCGTACCGCGTTAGGGCACACCTAGCATCACGCTTTGTCATATCATGCATCGTCATGCATTTTTTTGCAATATATTTATTGTTTCTTCCCCCTCTTCTCTCACTGGACACCGAGACTGACGTCGCTGCTACCCAGTACGACTACGGTGTTGACGACCCCTCTCTCTTGCCAGAGCAATCAGGCAAGCCCCCCCTTTGATCACCAGATATCGCCTATCCTTCTCTCTACTGCTTGCATTAGAGTAGAGTAGCATGTTACTGCTTTCCATTAATCCTATCCTGATGCCTAACCTGTCCTTGCTACTACTGTTGTTACCTTTACCTGCAATCCTAATGCTTAGTATAGGATGCTAGTTTATCATCAGTGGCCCTACATTCTTATCCGTCTGCCATGCTATACTACCGGGCCGTGATCACTCGGGAGGTGGTCACGGGTATATACTTATATACATAATATATGATACTTGTGGTGACTAAAGACGGGTCAGCTCGTAGGAGTACCCGCGAGTGATCCACGGATTGGGTCCGAAAGGACGTTTGTCCCGACGGCCCTCTGAGTGGATCTTTGTGGAGAAGCGTCAGGGCAGGTTGAGACCACCTAGGAGAGAGGTGGGCCTGGCCCTGGTCGGCGTTCGCGGTTATTTCAAAATAACACGTTTAATGAGATCTTGGTATTTGATCAGAGCCTGGCTACTGGCCTATACGCACTAACCATCTACGCGGGGACAGTTATGGGCACTCGACGTCGTGGTATCAGCCAAAGCCTTCGTGACGTCAGCAACTGAGCGACGGGCGCACCGGATTGGACTGGAACGCCTGCTAGGCTAGGTCTGCTTCCGGCCGCCCACGCAACGTGCAGGTGTGCTAAGGGCCATGGGCCCAAACCCCTGGGCGCTTAGGTTTAGACCGGCGTGCTGACCTCTCTGTTGGTCTAGGTGGGGCCGCAACGTGTTGATCTTCTGAGGCCGGGCATGACCCAGGAAAGTGAGTCCGGCCAAATGGGATCGAGCGTGTTGGGTTATGTGGTGCACCCCTGCAGGGAAGTTAATCTATTCGAATAGCCGTAATCTTTGGTAACAAGACGACATGGAGTTGTGCCTTGACCTTATGACAACTAGAACCGGATACTTAATAAAACACACCCTTCCAAGTGCCAGATACAACCGGTGATCGCTCTCTCACAGGGCGACGAGGGGAGGATCATCGGTTAGGATTATGCTATGCGATGTTACTTGGTGAACTTACCATCTACTCTCTTCTCCTGCTGCAAGACGGAGGTTACCAGAAGCGTAGTCTTCGAAAGTACTAGCTATCCCCCTCTTATTCCGGCATTCTGCAGTTCAGTCCACATATGATAGCCTTATTCCCGTTGATACCAATGCACACATATGTAGTGTAGCTCCTTGCTTGCGAGTACTTTGGATGAGTACTCACGGTTGCTTTTCTTCCCCTTTTCCCCTTCCCTATATCCGATTGCTGCAACCAGACGATGGAGTCCAGGAGCCAGACGCCACCGTCGACAACGACTACTACTACTCGGGAGGTGCCTACTACTACGTGCAGCCCGCTGACGGCGACCAGGAGTAGTTAGGAGGATCCCAGGCAGGAGGCCTGCGCCTCTTTCGATCTGTATCCCTGTTTGTGCTAGCCTTCTTAAGGCAAACTTATTTAACTTATGTCTGTACTCAGATATTGTTGCTTCCGCCGACTCGTCTATGATCGAGCTCTTGTATTCGAGCCCTCGAGGCCCCTGGCTTGTAATATGATGCTTGTATGACTTATTTTATTTGTAGAGTTGTGTTGTGATATCTTCCCGTGAGTCCCTGATCTTGATCATACACGTTCGCGTGTATGATTAGTGTATGATTGAATCGGGGGCGTCACAAGTTGGTATCAGAGCCGACTGCCTGTAGGAATCCACCTTCCACACTCCTTGGCCGAAGTCGAGTCTAGACATTACAAAAACTTTTACTAACATGGCTGTGTGATTTATGGGCCCACGTCGCCATTGGGTGGTGTTAGGATCTTTTACTCCTTGTCTATACTCTGGGACTCTGATCTCTCTTCTATTCGGGTTAAAATGAATTTGCTAACTCTGACTCTAGGTTCTCGTAACTACTTCCTTCCAGAGAGCCCTTATCACAGATGATCGCCTGCTGCACTAGAAGATTTCGAAGATACTTTACGATGTTCTCCTAAGACACTTGTGCCTACCGTCTTGCAAATTCCCTACCACTGTTATTTCCTTATGGATAACTGCATACACCTGCCATTCTTACATTCAATCCCATTGATCTTGTTATTACAAGGTGCAATGAATTGCTCTCCGTTGTTCCGAGAATCCTTTGAGCTTACTGCCTTGCAGTTCCTTACCACCTAAATACCCCTACGGATAATTTCTCGCACTTATCGAGTATCCGCTCATCCCCAGTTGATTCAGGTATTTCACAAAAGTCTTCGAAATGCCATTCGATCATCCGAAAATCCCGAGCAGCCAATTCCTCTTGAAAGTCTTGCTTGCTTGCATTATGGTTAATCCCATAAGTCTCGTAGTCTTATTGGCATCCCTTGTCATTATCATTTTGAGTCTGTTGACTCAATATGTTTGCGAATACACGCAATCATCATTGATCCTTATAAATTACCTTTCCGGCTGAGCTGCCATTCTTTTAACTGGAATTGGTTCTCGACCAATCCAATTGCCGTTGATTATACCCGAAGGCTATTCAACTTATCCATCCCTAATTAGAGCATTGCTTCTGGTCCCTTGTCTTGGGATTCATAATTCCTTTGCATTTAAGCTTTGAGTTAGTCGGTTGTTTCTATAATACGATGCACTTACATGCCTTCTTCCTTTGATAGAGTACCGATACTCACATCAACTCCGTTGTAGACCACCGGACCTCTTGTTGGATTATTATCCAACAGTGTCCTTCATATTCAAATAACCTTGTGAGTCTTTCCACAGATATATAAAGCCTTGGATAAATTGTATCCTTTGTTTTCTCAACCATGCTCTGCTTTCGAGCTGGTGGTATTTACTATTGAAGCTTGTGGTATATGTTTCTGCGATACCCTGACGGGTTGGACAACTGCCTTTTCTAATCTATGTGAACTCGGAAACTACTACGGGTCATACTCTACTGTTGTTATGTCAGATAAAACTTCAACACTACAACTTCGTCGAAGGCGAGAAGTGAATGAAAGGTTATGCATTCAAGAAGTGGGAGTCGACCTTGAACTTTGTGTTCATGCCCATGGACACGATGTAGATCTTATCATTAAAGCTTCTCGTAAATTAATTATTCCTTTGGTATAAGTTCATCTTATATCTGGGATCTGGCCTTTTGCAATTGTGGTTCCGACCATATTTTCTCTTTGATCCCATTTCTCGGACAAGTTAAAGTACTTGTCTTTTTCAAGTCAATACACCAGTCCAACCTCTACCTTGATCTACCGTCGAGTATTACCCTCTGGTATCTCGAGAATATCTAAGAACTGTGTTGCATATTATGAGTCTTCATCATCTATTATTTCTCACTGGTTCCAATTTTTCATGGGTTCTGGGTTGTCGTCAACCGAGAACACTGAATAGTGAATCGAGTCCGCACTCCGATTCGATAACTCTAAGAAATTTCATTGCTTATGAGTTTAATACTCCATCACGTCATTCCTAGCCTGATCGTCTACATCATTATTGTGCTAAGTTTTAACTGTGCTACCTGGTCCTTCTTCCCGGAGCACAACTTTCGACGATGAACTAAGCTTACATCGATTTCCTCGTCTTATCATTCCACCTTGAACAACAAGCTTGATTCCGAGTTTTTGTCGTACACGTGGATCCAATAATCTTTCGCTGCATCAGTCCTATTGCTTGATGCAGTCGTTGTTCGATTGCTTCTTCGTGGAGCCTCTCGACAAAATTTGTCGTGATCTTCATCAACATTTTGACTCCTTTCAGGATATCAATCGAATTCATGATGAGAATTACCATCCTTCCCCTTCGATGATTTGTGTTATCATTGACAACATTATAGCCTTCCCTCCAACATAAACTTGTTCATGCTATGTAGGTCCTCGCTAACCAACTTATATCATGTTCTACCTTGAAGTATTACTGTCTTTAATGTCAAGGATGTTGCGTGGATTGCTCCACCTCTTGAGAATCCTTGATACAAGTGATACTTCTCACTCTCACCATTCCTTCTTGGTCCCCATGTTGTTAATAACCGGAATGCCGACAAATTAACTATGATGTGTGAATTCAAAACTTCCAACAACCCTATTGCATGTAAGTTAGGAATGCTAGTTTCTTTCTTCATGTGTTGGTTATCGAATCACCATTCTAACATTGACCATGATACCTATGCCCATATTTCGGGCGCACCTTTCAACCAAGGTTTAATTGTGTATGTTTTCCTCGAGCATACCTCATTATATCATTTAACCTGACAAATATTATCTCCTTGTTCACATAATTGTGAAAATCCATCTTTTGGAAACCTTGATGGATTTTCGCTGAGTTCATCAGCCACCTCCTCACTCCCTCCGTGGTTTAATGATGAACTTTTGTTTCAGAACTCGTTTCCATAGTTCATTTCTTGAGAATCTTACAATGCCATCTCGTCAATTTGTGTCACACCTTTTTCTTCTCAGGCATCCTGAGTTAGAGGTATCCAGTCACCAATTAGAACCAAATCTTGGTCAAATATGATGGTTGGAACATTTTCCAAAAGCCATAACATTGGTCTTTGTATAGCCTTGTAAGGTGGTGTCATGCCTAGCACACCTGGCCGGAGGACCTATTGTTATAGTTCTTCCTTTTTATCAAGGTTAACCATTCTTCCATGAGGAAATTGTAAGGCTTATTCTATAAGTTGCTCCTGATGAACCCTTTGAGTATCCAAAGTCCGAAATTGCTTACAGACCATGTCAATCCTATCTTGAAGTATGTATGTGGTACTACGATCTTCAATAAGAAAATTTGAAGCACAATGCTATATTTTCTTTATCAATTATCCAAACACCTTTGTATGGGTAATGCCATGAAATTCCTCTCCCATTACCTAATTGGTTTTCTACTTTCTATCCCGTCATGGATATCATGCACCGCTTGTCCTTTGGAAGGTTATACCCCTGAAATATGTGTGTATACACATTTTCCTTTCCATTGTTCTGTTTAAACCTGATAATCATTTTTCCTTTCCATTGGTTTGTTTAAACCTCCTTGTGATCAATATTATATAAGCAGTAATTTTTCCCTGCTTATGTAAACACCTCATTGTACCACTCTATCAGTAGGACCCTGTTACTATTGTTGATAACATTCCGGTAACCACCGATGGACGAGAACTTTGCCTATTGGTCCGCCTCGTTCAACGAGCAGGAAAATGGTTCTGTTCATCCCTCGCCCTTGGTACCGACGTTGTTGCTGACATAATTGACAGGATACCCTCTGGCATCCCTTGCTATCATGACCGTGCAAGATGTCACCACTCCTCCTACTTTTAACCCACATGGTGGGCCATAACCCACAAGTTCCAAATGATCGAAACCTCACTCTCCTGTACACCCTTGTTTCTAAAGTTATTCCTCACGCTTGGCTTCGTATGAAAGATCATGAGCCACCTGCCTAGTGATCTAATCTGGTATCAGACGTAAAACTTATTCTCGTTGCTCTGAACCCCTTTCACCTTCTGATTAGGCCATCGAATGATTGCTTGCCCACTGGAAACTTCTCATGGTGCCTTCTTAATTTACTTTCGATATTTACTTAAGTATCTATTCGAGGGTTACTTTCTACTACATTTCCTGAGTAATCTGCCAATTAGTCAACCTTGAAGGCACGTTCTTCCGAAGTTACCCCTTGTCCTTCCGTAAGTACGATGAAATTTCCAAAGAAAATATGATGACTTCATCACGATGACCGGAAGAAGAGGAATGAAGACATCAATGTAATGAATCAACCTCTTCAAGAAGAGCAACCAAGTCCGAGAAGAACCGTTAGAAATTCACAACCATGAATTTCCCTCTTGCACCGCCTCTTAAATATCGGGACGCGATTTCTTGTAGTGGAGGAGAATTGTGACGACCGAATAATTAAGCTAAAGTAATACCCTTCTAATGGTGCCATGTCATCAGGCTATTGTTGCTAATCTCGTCTAGATTCAAAACGGTTCAAATTCAAATTTAAAGTTTAAGTCAAAAATAAAAGTTTTCAAATGTCAAAACTAAAATGTGCAAACCGGGGAAAATAATTCATAAGTGTTATTAGTGAAGAAACCATATTTTTATAAAAGGTTTAAATGCCTTAAAATAATTAAAACAATGGCTTAAACAATTAGTTAAATGCCTTTAAAAAAATTCTAAAATGTTGAACTATTTTATTTGCGTACCAAACTTTTTGTGGCTGAGGTATCAGAAGTAGTACTAATTTAGAAACTAGTTTTGTATTTTAATTAAACTAAATAGTGTGGAGATTAAATAAAACATGAAATTTGTAAAAAGAAAAATTAATAAACCAAAAACAGGAAAAAACAAAAGGCCCCTCCCCACTACCCTGGGCCAAGTGGCCCAGCTGCCAACAAGCAGCCCACCTGCGCCCCCGTCCTCCTCTGTTCACAGGGGGGCGTGGCGGCCATCGGCCGCTGCCAACGGCGCCGTGGCGGCCATCGCTCGGCCACCCCTGCCTATAAGCCGACCCCATCGCCCCGGGCTGAACCCTAGTTTCCCAGTTCCCCCTCTCCTCTCCCGTCGCTCCCTTTTCTCGATTTGGACCGGCGCCCGAGCGCTGCCATGGCTGCGTCGCCGACATTCGCGTAGCCGCCGGCCTCCTCTCGCCTCGCCGTCGAGTCCACGAGCTCCGCCCGCCTCCGCTACGTCTTCCTTGACCATGAGCCCGAGCCGGGGAGCGCTGCATCGAGCCCCACGATGCCTTTCCTCCTCCTCAGGTCGCCGGCGAACTCCGTCGATTTCGGCCACTCTGCTGCTACTAACCTGTCACCGGCCTTCGTGAGCCGCCCGGTGAGCTCCTGCTCCCTCCCCTCCCTTACGTCGTCTTCAGTCGCCCGTAGCTGTAGACGCCGTCGCCCTGACCGCCCACGTCGTCCGTCCCACTGCATCGGCCGAACCTCGTACAGGCCCCGCACGCGCCCAGGCGCAAGTGCTCGTCGCCCCGCACTGTGCTCCTCCTCGCCCCGCGCTGCAGTTATTGCTGGTGCCTCTAATGCCCCGCTCGCCGGCACGCCCGGCTGAGCCGCTGCCGCCTACCCGCATGCACGCGCACGCGCCCCACACCCAGCCGCACAGCCCACATCGCCACTGCCTGCCTGCTGCTTGCTTTGCCTCGCTCGCCGACCGCTTGCTGCTACGCGCTGCTACTGCGGTGCCTCGCGCGCGAGCAGTCGCGTCCGCCGCAGCTCTGGGCCTCCCGCGGTGGCCTACTGCCGCTGCTGCCTCGGGCGGCCGCTCGCTACCTTGCACACCCGCGCACGCACCTAGCCGTGCCGGCCCTGCTTGCCGTCCCGCGCGCGCCCCTGCGCCTGCCTGAGCTGCTTCTGCTGAAGCTCTTGCCCTGCTGCTACGCTAATACTACTGCTGCTTACTGTACTGCTAGCTAGCTTTTCAATTTTTACATTGACTAACCTCCTCGACAAACCCTAATCTGTGGTTAAACAACCGGTAAAATGACTGAATAAAATATGAGTAGGTAGTATACTTGACATACTCCATTTTATCCCATTGGACCAAATCCCTTCGATGCATAGATTAAATCATATAAAAATCACAAAATGCTATGTTCAGATAACAGAATTAACTCCTAGCTATGTGCGTGTGTGTCCGTGTGTTGTGTGTGCCTTGTTTTTTTTGAGACAAGTTGTGTGTGCCTTGTACATCATGGTGTGTGCGCGCCGTGCGTGTGGCCGGCTGGGCTATGCCCAATAATGGCCGGCCCTTACTTAGATTAGTACTACTAGTAGGTCTTAATTAGTGCTAAGTTAGTCTAGTAGTAGATGACAGTAGGCCCTCATTAAATAAATTAGATTTATTTAATTGGTTAGATAAATAGTCTATGACATGTGGGCCACACATGCCCTTTTGACTAGTCAAATTGACTGGGTCAATTTGGATTAAACTAAATATAATAAATCCAGAAATTTTAGAAAATACTTAAAACTTTGAAAAATCATAGAAAATTAACCGTAACTCCGAGGAAAAAAACTTTGTACATGAAAGTTGCTCAGAACGACGAGACGAACACGGATACACAACCCGTTCGTCCGCCACACATCCCTAGCATATCGAACTCGCAACTTTCCCCCTCCGGTTCATTTGTCCGAAAACGCGAAACACCGGGAATACTTTCCCGAATGTTTTCCCCCTTCACCAGGTACCACCTCGTACCGCGTTAGGGCACACATAGCATCACGCTTTGTCATGTCATGCATCATCATGCATTTTTTTGCAATATATTTATTGTTTCTTCCCCCTCTTCTCTCGCTAGACACCGAGACCGACGTCACTGCTACCCAGTACGACTACGGTGTTGACAGCCCCTCTCTCTTGCCAGAGCAACCAGGCAAGCCCCCCCTTTGATCACCAGATATCGCCTATTCTTCTCTCTACTGCTTGCATTAGAGTAGAGTAGCATGTTACTGCTTTCCATTAATCCTATCCTAATGCATAGCCTGTCCTTGCTACTACTGTTGTTACTTTTACCTGCAATCCTAATGCTTAGTATAGGATGCTAGTTTATCATCAGTGGCCCTACATTCTTGTCCGTCTGCCATGCTATACTACCGGGCCGTGATCACTCGGGAGGTGGTCACGGGTATATACTTATATACATAATATATGATACTTGTGGTGACTAAAGACGGGTCGGCTCGTAGGAGTACCCGCGAGTGATCCACGGATTGGGTCCGAAAGGACGTTTGTCCCGACGGCCCTCTGAGTGGATCTTTGTGGCGAAGCGACAAGGCAGGTTGAGACCATCTAGGAGAGAGGTGGGCCTGGCCCTGGTCAGCGTTCGCGGTTACACTACTAGGAAGAGTGCTAAAGATAGGATTGACACTAATGGCGCACCAGAGAAGTGGTGCGCCACTACTATATACTAATGGCGCACCAGGTTGAGGTACACCATTAGTGTGGAAGACACTAATGGCGCACCAGACAAAAGGTGCGCCACTAGTAACAATTTTTTTCCATTTTTTCAAACATACTAATGGCGCATCTGGGCAAAGTGCGCCATTAGTAGTTAGAACTACTAATGGCGCACCGGCGACAAAGTGCGCCAGTAATTTGTTTTTTTTTTTACTTTTTGGCAAAACTACTAATGGCGCACCATTCCACAGTGCACCATTACTAGTTTAAACTAGTAATGGCGCACTGTGCAACGGTGCGCCATTAGTATAAAAATTATTTTTTTTTACTTTTTTTGCAAAACTACTAATGGCGCACTGCATTAGAAAATCGTGTGTCCTCTGGATTTACCGCACGTGAAATACCATGTGTGCATGAACAATTGCATCATTTATCGGGACGAGCACGCGGAGTCTACCATATGTCCGGTGTGCGGCGTCACTCGATACAAGAAGAGGAAGAAAGCTCCTCGAAAATCGGTGTGGTACTTTCCAATCACTCCTTGTCTGCAGTGGTATTTCGCGGACCCTAAGGTAGCAAAGCTCCTGCATTGGCACGCGGATAGGGAGGAGAAGAAGCGGGAAGATGACGGAAATGATCCGGAGATAAATAAAAAAGACAAGATGCTGAGTCACCCTAAGGATGCGAGCCAGTGGTGAGGACACTCGATCTCGATCCCCCTCCACCGCCGCCGACGAGCACCCGCCCCCCCGCACCCTCCCCCGCTCCACCGCCGCCAACAGGCACCCCCCGCACCCTCCCCCGCTCCACCACCGCCGCCGATGATATTTTCAAGTAAAAAATTTGAACATATTTTTTTAAAAAATATTACTGCTTTTATAAAAAAATATTACTGTTATGATTTAAACAAGTTTGAACATATTTAAACACAAATAAATATCAAACAACATTTAAAATGCAAAAAATATATTGCGGAGCCTGGGAATCGAACCCAGGACCTCCTGGTGTGTGCTGCGTGCTGACCAGTCAGGCTAGTGGGCAGGTTCTGATGTGGTTTGGGTTAGGTGCAATATAACCTGTGCTCGAACTGTAATAAAAAAACATTCTAATGGCGCACCGCTGCGGGGTGCGCCATTGCTATCTAAAAAAAGATCTCTAATGGCGCACCGAGGAGTGGTGCGCCATTAGTAAGCTATCCTCCCTCTCCCTCGCCAGATCCCCTTCGACCCTCTCTCCCTCGCCACCAGATCCACCCACGCGTTGTCCTGACCCACGACGCCTCCGCCCCGACCCTCACCGGACTCCACCCCCGCCGCCCCCGCACCCCCACCCCCGCCGGCCCGACCCTCGCTGGACTCCACACCCCCGCCACCCCCGCGCCCCCACCCCTGCCACCCCGACCCTCGTGCTAGGGTTCCTCGCCCCACCGCCCGCTCCTCTCCTCCACCTCGGACGAGCGAGCGCCTCTTCCGACCCCTGCAGCAGCCGGCGACCTTGGCCTCGATGCACGCGCCCACCCCGCCGGCCCCTGCCATCCTCCGCCTCCGGTCTCCCCAGGAGCAGCCGGCGAACCAAGGACGGTGCCGTGACCATCGTCGCCACCTCCCGCCGTCTCTCCTTGCGCCTGGTCGGCGGCTGCTCTCCTTCGACGCGCTGCCCGTGGTGAGCCCCTCTTCCTTACTCACCTCCATGTTCCTTGTTCATCTCTCTGTTCCCTGTTCCTCTCTTGTCCATGCTGCTATTTACATGGATCAATGGATGTTGGATAGATGGATGTGTGTTGATGTTAGGTAGTAGATGGTTTGCTTGATGGTTGGTTGAATTTTGCTAATTGCTTGCTAGATGGATGGATGAATGGTGCGAGTATGTAGACATCTTTTGCTACTGTGAAGGGTCAGTGCTAGTGTAAAGGGTAGTAGTAATTTGTTCCCTTTTGCTTCTACCTGGTGCTAATTTGCTGCTGTTAGCTTTGTGTGGCTTCTTATTATTCTCTAAATCGTTCTTCAAAGCAGGCTTTGCATCGCTTTAGGTAGTTTTCTCCATGTTTTATCAAGTGACATGTTAACAGCTTGCTAGTTTAGGATACATAATTAATGCCTTTAAATGGTGCACTCTGTAAATGCCTTTAAATATAACCTTGCTAGTTTAGGATACATAATTGCAGAGAAATAATCACATCAATGCCTTTAAATGGTGCACTCTGTAAGAAATTAATAACCTAGCATCACAATTCAGAAATACTCCTGCTACTCATGTAGGTGCCGCATGAGTTTTTTTGGTTTTGTTACTGCTAGGTAGGTTGATAAGGAGAACTGCATATTTGACAGGCACAATTTCCTTTTTTTAGTAGGAGCACATTTTACATACAGTTTGGAGTACTAGCTGAGATACTGGTTCAGATTTTGATGTGCTTGCTTGTTACTGTAAGTGAGTTTATAATTGCACCCACTTGCTTGTCCTCATATTTTCTGTAGCCATGCAATTTATAATTGCACCCACTTGCAGCAACTAGCCGGAGTAGATTATGGCAAGTGAAAGCAAAAATTCTCTACAATTCGAAAGCTCAATATCCTTGCAGTAGGAAGAGCTTGCTTTAACTGAATTTGGACTTGGTGCACTAGCTTGGCAATTTTGCTTGCTTGCACCGCTTGAGTAGTTCTCCATCTAATGTAGTCAATAGATGTTGTCAAGTGATTGTGTCATGGTTTTGGTTCTATTTTTAAAAAGGAAAGCCACTTGTTCAGGCTTCAAGAAAATATTTTCTCAGAATATTACTGCTAAGCCCAAGCTTGTTAATGTACATTTCTGTCATATATTGCTAGTGTCTGCTCAGATGTGTGCTTGCTATTGTCACCTATCTTTTTTTCTTCTACAAGATATGGAACCTTATGATACTGCACCAATAGCCTTTGTGCATCCAAGTTATCAAACTATGTGAACTAGAAACAGAAATAGAGAGAATTGATCATTACTTTTCTGAACTGTCGCAGAAGCCTCAGTAGTTCTTTCAAGTTCGTACATTGAAAGGCTTGTTTCACAATTTTTGAATTACTTGTGATGCCTCTGAATTACTTGTGATGCCTGTTATCATGCATGTTTTATGATCTGTTGTAAGGGTACTAATTGGTCTCTTCTGCTGCTTATGAGAGATGGCGGGAAGAAGCCACCGCCGCTCTGCGACACCATAGTACGAGTTGGATGCTTCCGAGTTCTTCACTATAATACTTGGGACTTCAGTATCATCCATGACACGGGTATATAAAACGAGAGATCTCCCCTTCACCCATCTCATTATGATATCTGTTGTTTGCTACAGCACTCATTGTCCCAAACTGCAGAGGCTGCCTGACAGTTTTATGAACATGCTGATGGGTGAAGATCCGCCAAATAATGTGAAGCTGCGACAGGCCGGCAGCGGGTTTCGCAGGCTGTGGGATGTGGAGTTGGTGATCAAGGAGGGCCACATGTACTTGTCTCGTGGGTGGGAGAAGTTCTACCTTGCCTATGACCTACGGCTGGGGTACTTCCTTCTCTTCAGGTACGACGACGACGCTACCATGCTCATCGTGAAGGTGCTCAACGCGACTATGTGTCGCATGCGCTACGCTGAAGATTATGATGCCGGTACGTTCTCCCTCTTCTTATTCCTCTACATTTGGCTTTGTCTAACATCGATTGTTAACGGTCATTGTTGCATTGGACAGGTAATGGGAGCAGCAGCAGCGACAATGGCTACAGCCAAAGCAGCAGCGACTATGCTTGTAGCGAAAGCAGCAGCGATTCTGGCTGTAGCGAAAGCAGCAACGATTCTGGCTGAAGCATAGACAACAAGAAGGATGATCCGGACTGGAGTGTGGGAGAAGAGGAGCAGAGTGGGGATGAGGAGCTGTAGGATGATGATGGGCATCAGGCTGAGGATGACCTAGCGCTGGTGGTGGCTGACCAAGGGCAAGAGATGGTGGTGGCTGACCATGGGCAAGAGATGGTGGTGGCTGACCATGGGCAAGAGATGGAGGTGGCTGAGGATGACCTAGCGATGGTCGTGCCTGAAGGTGGCCTCGCGATGGTGGTGGTGCCTGACAATGACCACGCACCGGTGGTGGCGTCGGCGATCCCACAGCTGGGCGACATGACCATGCCAATTGAGGTAGAAGACTACATCCCACTGCGTCCACCGCCTCCACCGCCTCGCCACTCCTGGCGCATCAGGCTGAGGAAGGAGAAGGAGAAGAACAATGCATGAGAACTGAACTTTGTCAGGTATGTCAGATCTCCAAAATGATATATATATATATATACTTAGTTACCTATGTTATCTCTAATATGCTTAGTTTCCTATAGGTTAGCTTCATTTTACCTAAGTTGGCTCTAATATGCTAACTTAGAGCTTATATGCTTAGTTTCCTATAGGTTAGCTCCAAAATAACTTATGTTAGCACAAAATGATCAAGTTTACATAATAAGCTTATAGTCTTTTTCTTATTCTTCTTCTTTTCCAAAATGACATAGGTTAGCTTCATTTTACCTAAGTTGGTTCTAATATACTAACTTAGAGCGTATATGCTTAGTTTCCTATAGGTTAGCCCCAAAATAACTTATGTTAGCACAAAATGATCAAGTTTACATAATAAGCTTATAGTCTTCTTCTTATTCTTCTTCTTTTCCAAAATTCTTCTTATTCTTCTTCTAGTGTTCTTCTTCTTCTAGTGTTCTTCTTCTTCTAGTCTTCTTCTTTTTCTTCTTCTAACTTCTTGTTTATCATTTTGCAGATTTGATTTAATTCACAGAAGCTTGCATGGATGGAGTGCTTCTTTTCCATTTGTGTTTTTATTTTGTATCAATGTGAAACTTTTGTGAATTGATGGATAACGGTGTTGGATGAACAATGTGAAACTTTTGTAATATGTAACGATGGAACTATGTGTTGGCTATGTATGTATATATGATGGAACTTGTGTGTTGGCTATGATTGTTATATGGATGCTTGTTGTATATATATGTGTTGGATATCTCATAGGTGAAATAGTGACCTGAGATTAAGAAAAAAAATTAAAAAAAAATTGTTACTAATGGCGCACTACCATGTGGTGCGCCATTAGTATAGCAGACACTAGTGGCGCACCGTGAGCAAAACTAATGGCACACTGCCTGTTTACTGGATGGTGCGCCATTAGTATACCAGATACTAATGGCGCACCAGTGGTGCGCCATTAGTAAAAATTACTAGTGGCGTGCTAGTAATGGCGCACCGGTGATGCACCATTAGTAGGCAAAACCGGTGCGCCATTAGTAGGCCTTTTCCTAGTAGTGTTATTTCAAAATAACACGTTTAACAAGATCTTGGTATTTGATCTGAGCCTGGCTACTGGCCTATATGCACTAACCATCTACGCGGGGACAGTTATGGGCACTCGACGTCGTGGTATCAGCCGAATCCTTCGTGACGTCAGCAACTGAGTGGCGCGCGCCGGATTGGACTGGAACGCCTGCTAGGCTAGGTATGCTTCCGGCCGCCCACGCAACGTGCAGGTGTGCTAAGGGCGATGGGCCCAGACCCCTGGGCGCTTAGGTTTAGACCGGCGTGCTGACCTCTCTGTTGGTCTAGGTGGGGCCGCAACGTGTTGATCTTCCGAGGCCGGGCATGACCCAGGAAAGTGTGTCCGGCCAAGTGGGATTGAGCGTGTTGGGTTATGTGGTGCACCCCAGCAGGGAAGTTAATCTATTCGAATAGCCGTGATCTTCGGTAACAGGATGACTTGGAGTTGTACCTTGACCTTATGACAACTAGAACCGGATACTTAATAAAACACACCCTTCCAGGTGCCAGATACAACCGGTGACCGCTCTCTCACAGGGCGACGAGGGGAGGATCATCGGTTAGGATTATGCTATGCGATGTTACTTGGTGAACTTACCATCTACTCTCTTCTCCTGCTGCAAGACGGAGGTTACCAGAAGCGTAGTCTTCGAAAGGACTAGCTATCCCCCTCTTATTCCGGCATTCTGCAGTTCAGTCCACATATGATAGCCTTATTCCCGTTGATACCAATGCACACATATGTAGTGTAGCTCCTTGCTTGCGAGTACTTTGGATGAGTACTCACGGTTGCTTTTCTTCCCCTTTTCCCCTTCCCTATATCTGATTGCTGCAACCAGACAATGGAGTCCAGGAGCCAAACGCCACCATCGACGACGACTACTACTACTCGGGAGGTGCCTACTACTACGTGCAGCCCGCTGACGGCGACCAGGAGTAGTTAGGAGGATCCCAGGCAGGAGGCCTGCGCCTCTTTCGATCTGTATCCCTGTTTGTGCTAGCCTTCTTAAGGCAAACTTATTTAACTTATGCCTGTACTCAGATATTGTTGCTTCGGCTGACTCGTCTATGATCGAGCTCTTGTATTCGAGCCCTCGAGGCCCCTGGCTTGTAATATGATGCTTGTATGACTTATTTTATTTGTAGAGTTGTGTTGTGATATCTTCCCGTGAGTCCCTGATCTTGATCGTACACGTTTGCGTGTACGATTAGTGTACGATTGAATCGGGGGCGTCACAGCCTTTTGGTTTATGTAATGCACCTACTACCTTTCAAAGATGTATGACTGCTATATTCATTGACTTTTGTGAAAAGATTGTTTAGGTATTCATGGATGATTTCTCCATTTATGGAACTTCTTTTGATGATTTCTCTATTTTTGGAACTTCTTTTGATGATTGCTTAAGCAACCTTGGTCGAGTTTTGCAGAGATGTGAAGAAACTAATCCTGTCTTGAATTGGGAGAAGTGCCACTTTATGGTTAATGAAGGCATTGTCTTGGGGCATAAAATTTCTGAAAGAGGTATTGAAGTTGATAAAGCTAAGGTTGATGCTATTGAAAAGATGCTGTGTCACAAGGACATTAAAGGTATAAGAAGTTTCCTTGGTCATGCTGGTTTTTATAGGAGGTTCATTAAGGACATCTCTAAAATTTCCAGGCCTCTGACTAATCTTTTACAAAAAGATGTTCCTTTTGTCTTTGATGATGATTGTGTAGAAGCATTTGAAATACTTAATAAAGCTTTGATTTCTGCACCTATTGTTCAGCCACCTGATTGGAATTTACCATTTGAAATTATGTGTGATACTAGTGATTATGTTGTAGGTGTTGTTCTTGGACAAAGAGTTGATAAGAAATTAAATGTTATTCAATATGCTAGTAAAACTCTAGAC